>NC_069500.1:1346257351-1346557351 GCF_027579735.1 Bombina bombina | reverse complement strand
ATTTATTTAAAATACAAATAAAAGCGTCACAAATGCTATACAAAACACCTTATACAGAGGTTAATAGAGCCGTAAATGCTGATTTCAGCTCACAAAAGTCAACTCCACTACAGGATGCAAGCGGATACAGGCAGCAGAAACTTAACCGCTGCACAGTTCAACCTGACCTCAGATGGGAGTGGCTCCTCCTAGGGGTGTATCAGCAAGTGTACAGACGCACAAGAGAGTATAAAATTTCAATTCCGACGATCGTTTCGCTTAACAAGCTTTTTCAAGGAAGTAAAGTGCGCCTGTCCGTGTAGCCTTATGTACCGGTCTTTGTATTTAAAACGGATATCCGGAATCTTCTGTTGCCATTTTCAAAAAGGGCATAGATGTCTTACAGTCCCTTAGTTCGATCATCATGTGTAAAATTATTATATGCTTATAGCCATTAAGGAAAATATTGACATATTCACAATGACTTGTAATTAATCACAAACTCATCATTATTATAACTATTACATTATATTATGGTACATGTACATGTTACAATATAACACTTTTGTTTTCTTCGTAATCATATATGTTCTTAGCCTTATGATTTTACTTTATTGTGTACTCAATACATAGTCAATATGTGAAACATAATTTGAATTTGTCCCTATATGTATTAGTGGGAATATGCCTCAACTATCATATATCAATGTGTATGGGTAAACATTTTTGATGCTTAATCCCGTTAGCACAGAATATATTAACTTTACTCCTACATCTAAATGCAAATCTCAATTACAAACTATATTATCAAAATGTGAAAACCTAGTCTTAATGTAAGAGCATACTTCTGTCATCTTATATTAGTGAAGAATACCCGTGGTATATAATTAATTTTATGGAATACATTGTTATTCTTATTCTATGACATTATACACGACTGTTATTCCTTAAAATATAAATCCCCTAGTGGATGTTTAGGATGTCATATGGTATTATCCTCATTGTAGTTTAAATGGAAACTAATCCTCCCTTACATCTACTGATACAAAAAGTGATGTAGTTCAAAATCTTTGTTCAAACCGTTAGGTATGAAAGTATCCATAGTGTGTATCCATTTCATTTCTAAACGTCCCAACTGATTCTGTATGTCACCACCCCTCCAATTTTGTTTAATCTTCCTTATCCCTAGGAATTCTAGATCACTGATTTTTCTTTTATGTACTCTATCAAAGTGTGCTGATACTGTGTGATTCTGGAACCCCTTTGCAATGTTATAAATATGCTCATTTAATCTTGTTTTTAAAAGCCTAGAGGTACGACCTATATAGATCAAATTACACGAGCAACGTAATAGATACACCACATTCTTCCTATTGCAAGTGATAAATTGGTTTATCTCATATTCTTTCTTCTTATCTGTTGAATGGAACTTATTACGTATTCTTGGTGCTTTTTTCATTCTTTGGCATGCATTGCAGAATTGGCATCTTCTAAACCCTACCTGTGGAGGGGGCAGCCAATTTTTAGATGATATTGTATTTTGTTTATTCCTATCAATGTTTCCATGTGACAATTGTAATTTTAAATTTGGTACCTTTTTGAACATAATATTGGGACCATCCCCAAGAAATTCTGTTAATCCTGAATCTCTCGTAAGGATGCCCCAATGTTTATGAATAATACTCCTCAATTCATAACTTTGTGTACTATGTTGGAAAATAAGTCTATTAGCTATGTTCTTGTTCTCTATCTCATTTCCATGTTTACTACTATTTTTGTACTTTAATAATTCAGTTCTATCTAAATTCCTAACCTCCTCTATCTTTTCTTCCAGAAAACTATTTGAATAATTCTTTTCTAAAAAACGTTTTTTTAAGACTTTAGATTGAATTTGATATTCCGCTTCCTCCTTGCAATTGTGCCTTAATCTAACAAATTGGCCTTTGGGGACATTTTTTAACCAATGTCGTTGGTGGCAGCTATTTAGATTGATGTAATTGTTCACATCTATACTTTTAAAATGATTTCTTGATTTAAGTACATTTTCCTCAATATATATTTCCAAATCTATAAATTCTACTTTATCTTTGCTATATTTCCAAGTCAGAGACACTTGGAACTCATTATTTTTTAAGTATTCCATAAATTCCAATAACTGACCCTCACTACCTGACCATATGAGGAACAGGTCATCTATATAGCGGTGATAGGATACCAGATATTGCGCCCAGGGGGAATTAAAGATGTAATTATTTTCAAAGTTAGCCACATACATATTGGCATAACTGGGCGCAAATCTGGTGCCCATCGCCGTACCACTGTTCTGAAGATAATTTTCTTTATTAAAATAAAAGTAATTAGTTTCCAGTATAATCTTAATGCCTTCCAAGATGAATTCAAGTTGTTTACTATTTAGAGTTTTATCCTCCTCCAGAATATTTTTAACTGATGTAATGCCAAGTTCTTTATTTATAATAGTATACAGCGATGTGACGTCGCTTGTGACTAGCCACCAATCTTGGTTCCACTCTATACTTTCCAGGTGATTTAATATACTAATAGTATCTTTCAAATACAATTTAGTATTTTTCACATAATTTTGTAAGTGTTGGTCTTGTTGAACAGATCTGAGTCTGTGCGTGTGTATCTTCTTTTCCCAGTTTCTAAAAAAACCTCCTCATCTCCTGAATCACATCTGTTGAATTTCTCAAACCTATTATAAGTATTGGTCTCATTGTGGTGTTGTACTTTCTGTTTTCTGAAGTGATTCTTAGGTTGTTGCCAATCATAATCATCCCTTCTCTGTTGCTCAGGGCGTTGATAATTGCCCCTGTTATGTTGATACGTGTAATTCCTATTGTCATGCTGAAAGTCATTTTGTCTATATCCCACCTGTGGATTATCTTCATTCCTATGTCTATAATATTGCTCCCTCTCTCTTTGTGACATTGAGCTATTGCTGTTTTTGTGTACCCCATTTTTCTTATCTAAATTCTTGTGTATATATCCATATCCTCTATCTTTTTGTCGATTGGACATGTTATTTTTATTGTTACACGCATTATGTATATTCGTCCTTATGTTTTTAACTTTATAATTCCTTTCCTTCCTTTCTTTGTAGTCCTCATAGTCTCTAAGATATTTCTTTCTCTTAGTGTTTTTAATTTCTTTTTTCAAAGAGTCAGGGGGGAGTGAGATCGTGCCCAGCCAGTGTAAATAGTCAGGAAGAAACGGCTGAGAGAGGTGAGGGGATTTGTGACAGCCTTATCTATGACACAGACAGCCCCAGCATGGGGGCTGGCTGTAAAGTACACTAGACAGGGAGTGTAGAAAAAGCCTTGCTCTAAAGCTAGTGGAGATTACGTTCGTATTCTCATTCACTGAGAGGATTACAAACTTTATAATCATTTTTAGTAGAGTTAGCAGCAAAATTGCTAATACTTGTCAATTACAAACTTTACCTTCTTATCGTGCTTAATTTAAATAGCCTATATTTTTTTTGAGTGTATAATGGCCCTTTAATGGCTATAAGCATATAATAATTTTACACATGATGATCGAACTAAGGGACTGTAAGACATCTATGCCCTTTTTCAAAATGGCAACAGAAGATTCCGGATATCCGTTTTAAATACAAAGACCGGTACATAAGGCTACACGGACATGCACACTTTACTTCCTTGAAAAAGCTTGTTAAGCGAAACGATCGTCGGAATTGAAATTTTATACTCTCTTGTGCGTCTGTACAGTTGCTGATACACCCCTAGGAGGAGCCACTCCCATCTGAGGTCAGGTTGAACTGTGCAGCGGTTAAGTTTCTGCTGCCTGTATCCGCTTGCATCCTGTAGTGGAGTTGACTTTTGTGAGCTGAAATCAGCATTTACGGCTCTATTAACCTCTGTATAAGGTGTTTTGTATAGCATTTGTGACGCTTTTATTTGTATTTTAAATAAATCCTTTTGTTCACTACACTGCCGTGAGAGTACTGTTTACCCATCAGTATAAAGTGGGTGTGCGCATTTCCCTGATCTTGGTCGTAAGCTCTAGTTCATGTGAGTAGGCATTTGGCCACAAGTTTGATACATTTCAGGAGATCATTACAGAATTACACTATGTTGCTATTTCTCTTTCCTTTCCTTTGAGAAACCCGAAGAATACAAAGAATCAGAGGAGTCTCAGCAAGAACACGCATATCCTTATATGAACTTTTTATTTCGTTGATTTTGATTCTCTTTGAATCATCACATTTATCTCATCCAGTAGAAAACAGACAATTAAAGGGACAGTCTACACCAGAATTGTTATTGTTTTAAAAGATAGATAATCCCTTTTTTACCCATTTCCCAGTTTTGCATAACCAACAACACAGTTATATTTATATATTTTTTACCTCTGTGATTATCTTGTATCTGAGCCTCTGCAAACTGCACCTTTTTTCAGTTCTTTTGACAGACTTGCAGTTTAGCCAATCAGTGATAGCTCCCAGGTAACTTCACGTGCATGAGCACAGTGTTATCTATATGAAATTCATGAACTAATACCCTCTAGTGGTGAAAAACCTGTTAAAATGCATTCTTAAGAGGCGGCCTTCAAGGTCTAAGAAATTAGCATATGAACCTCCTAGGTTAAGCTTTCATCTAAGAATACCAAGAGAACAAAGCAAAATTGGTGAAAAAAGTAAATTGGAAAATTGTTCAAAATTACATGATCTATCTGAATCATGAAAGTTTATTTTGGACTAGACTGTTCCTTTAAAATAACAAACTCTTATAAGCGTTTTTTTTTATGATTCTCAATTATTTAATGCCATGATTTATTTATTTTTTGCAGAAAGAAGGATATGTTTTACAATTAACAGGTTATAAATAGTACCTAGTGAACTTCACAGAAGAAAATATTTATTCATATTTTATAAGAGTTATTTAATGGTAATAGAAATCTTTTAGACGTTTTCTGCTATAAATTATAACTCAAATGTGAGATAATTCCAAAGCAAGATTTTGCATTAGTAAATATTTCTCAGTTTTATGGCTAATTTTATTCTGCCTTGTTAATCGGTTCCTTTTAAACAAGGAACTTTCTGTAATAATTCATTGGTTTTAATTAAACAAGTCCGTTTTAAAATGCTTGAAAAAAAAAAAAAGCCTTTTCCTTTTAGAAGAAAAAATCCAATTAGCAAAGAAACACAATGTGATGCAGCCAAATATTTGCTTTCACAAATTTGCTAACTCCACTATTTTCAAATAACTATAATCAGTCTCTGTAAAATGTTGTAGATATGCTATTTCCTTATGATAATTTAATGATCGTCTCCCTTTAGCATTGTTTTGGGCAGTATACAAATTTGATTGCTTAATTTAGTACAAAATTTGCTGTCAACATAACATATATTTAGCAAATGTTTATAGATTGGCTATTTAATCTCTATCTCTCAATACCATTTCTTCTATAAGTCTTCCAGTTAATATGGTCACATTAAGGAAATCATATTTGAAAATAACCATTAAGACTATTTGGTCATGCTGTCAAATTGTAAGACTACCATACTTAATGCTGAGATTTTATCATAATATTTTAAATGTAGAAAGCTTCGCTTCCTGTTTTTTTTTTTTACAAGGGACATAGAAATGATACTTTAATTTTAATGCCTCACTTCCATTAAAAAACACAATTTTAGTAAAAATGAACTATTTTGTTTTATTCTATTTTTTGCTTAATAAAAGTAAAATATTTCTTTAACTAAGTTGTATTTTAATTTAGCAAAAATGAAACTTTAATTATTTTTTCTAAAGTGGCATTTTGTTTTTGGAAAATAATTCTCAAAATAAGCTCAACAATAAATAAATATAATTAAAAAATAAATAAACAAATTCCTTTAACCCCTTCTAGTTGATACATATTTGTTACATTGGATTGCGTGATTTCAATGATGGTATCGGGTGAGGGGGGAATGCCTAGGCATTCCCTCCAGTCCGCAATCCCAGTTAGGAAGCCGTTATGGCTTCAGCACTTATGACGTTCAATGCCATCCTAACGGCGCTAATGCCCATCGTGGTTAGGATGCCATAGAACGTCAATGGCGGGAAGGGTTACGCTATAGTAGTAACCCTAATAAATATTTATACCTCTTGTTACTCTTCAAGATTGAGAGTGCTTTGGTTGAATAAAAGTGGTCTAGGGGCCCAGCCAGACATGCTTAGTATGTGTCTAGGTGGTTTAGAGGTGGGGGGGGGGGGTGTCTGGGGAGTCGCTGAGTGGTTCATTAAACCCAATTTTTTTTTTTAATGATTTAGAAAGAGAATACAATTTTTAAAAAGTTTTACTTCTATTATCAATTTTGCTTTGTTCTTCTGCTATTCTTTGCAGAAGAGACACCTGGATAGGTAGAGTGCACATGTCTGAAGCACTACATGACAGGAAATAGTGCTGCCATATAGTGCTCTTCTTAATGTATAATATTCTCACAAAACTGCTGCCATATAGTGCTGCAAATTCGTGCACACTCCTGATATATCCTTCATGCTTTTCAACAAAGGATAACAAGAAAAGAAAATGTGATAATAGAAGTAAATTGCAAAGTTGTTTAAAATTGTATGCTCTATCTGGCTTATGAAAGAAACATTTTGGGTTTTATGTCCCTTTAATGAGCATGCATGAGCAGGGCTTTGGTGGTTTCTGGATTCTAGTTTAGAACTAGGACATATAAAGGTAATGGGAATTGGAACAGCAGGACAGAGATAACAAATCAAGACTATCAATGATACTACTAGTGGTATAGAGCCTCATAATTCATCTAAACAAATTTACTTATTCTGTTTTTGCCATAAAGGATTAAGTACTCCATTCATTGGTACCACCAGGATAAAATGGGACCTTCACCCATCTAAGGTGTTTCCACAAACTTAGACACCATAATAAAACACATACACAGAAGCTGGGGTTAATACTAATTATGTTCAATTTTATTAGAAACAGGCAAACATTTTAAACTCAATAAACGTTTGTAGGTTTAATAACTTTAAAGTATGATATCAAAGCATGTTAGGGCCCCAAATTTAGGAGACAACAAAGGTGTACACGTTCCACCCAAAAGGAGACTAGGTACATGCCTAAGCTCTTCAGCCTACGTACCCCAGGGAGGGGCAACCCCCAATCCAACTTCTGTTGGACATCCCTCCTCCATTCAGCTTGCCCATCACTTTGTGCATTGCCACCCAAAAACACCCCAGGGTCCTGACTAGTGGCCACAAGAGTTATTCCCCTCACTTGGCAAGGGTGAAAAAACTCTTGCCTCCACCCAACCACTCAAATCTGTAACCTTAGCGCACTAATATTACCTAAGAATAAATCCAACCAAGGTTTAGTGATTTATATGATAAATGACCCAAGACCTATAATTGTTCTCTTACTCCGTGTTAACTTTCTTGTGCACAACATGCAAAGCATTCTGTGACACCATGTAACGCCAACGCAAATGGGCTATGACATTCAAACACCACATCTTAACACTCAGCAACCATGCAGCTATCAAACCAACATTCAAGACCATCATGCTAGCTAGCAGGCATAGACCCCATATCACTGCACCACCAATGAGCTTCCTGCAGTAAAGCTGGAAGATCTGCCCAGTACATCACTCTATGGCCAACCTACTGAAGCATCACTTCTGAGGCGGGGGGGGGGGCAAGTTGTTAATCTTTACTGGACAGTAGCATGAACAAGTGGGCAACTATCCGCACTTAGCAAAAGACAAATACACCTGCAAACAATCACAAATTGGATAATTTGCATGTTCTAACAATGTAAGCCATGCACATCTAGCATCCAGATCATTTTTTTGACCTTGGAAAAAATAATAGCACCACCACAAAGCAAACTGCTCCAAGTCCTGCATGGGCTGTAGATGCCAATGGAAATGCTGGGGAAAGGTAAGGGTGTGAAGCCCCGGGGGTGCACGCCAAAATTGCGGCCGGTTCCTCCACAAAAAACATAAACTTGAGAAGGAGAAAAACGGCTGCACACTGCAGTTGGTAAGAAGTTAAAAAATAACTTTTAATGATATGCTGATAAAAACATGGTACTATGAGGTTGCAGAAATGAACATCCTTACATGTTTCGTGCCTGCACTTGGCACTTAATCATAGGCCCTATGATTAAGTGCCAAGTGCAGGCACAAAAGTAAGGATGTTCATTTCTGCAGCCTCATAGTACCATGTTTTTATCAGCATATCATTAAAAGTTATTTTTTAACTTCTTACTAACTGCAATGTGCAGCTGTTTTTCTCCTTCTCAAAAAAATAATAGCACCCCACCAGCAGGCAACCGCAAATGATCCACTTGAACCCCACTACAATGGGAAACCCATGATGGAGTCACTAGATCCATGTTCAGAAGAGCAGCAAAAAAGGCAAGCCAGTAGTTCCCCTTAAACAGCCTAGTCTTCTGAAGAACAGACCTCCCTAAGGCTCACCATAAGATGCGCTAATAGCCGTTCCATGATAGTTTCCCTGCTATCTAGCAAGTGCCCTTCTGAGTGCCCCAAATCTTTAACAATCTGTTTTTCCAAAAAACTGTTGGTACAATCTGGCAGACCTAATAATTTGCTGAAAAGGATAAAGCAGGCAGCCATCCATGAACCATCCCTTATGAGTTTTCTCTCCCATAACCAAGCAAGCCAATCCAGCATCACCAGGAGAACCTGTAGAAGCATCAATCCTTTGGTCTTCTCAAAGACTTTCCTATTCTTTCCATTGCACCTTATATGCAAGCCATGTGGTGTAAGACATTAAAGGACCAGTCAACAGAGTATATTATTTGCATAATCAACAAATACAAGATAACAAGACAATGCAATAGCACTTAGTCTTAGCTTCAAATGAGTAGTAGTTTTTTTCTGACAATTTTAAAAGCTATGTCTATTTCCACTCCCCCTATACCATGTGACAGCTATCAGCCAATCAGAAATGCATACACATACCATGTGGCAGCCATCAGCCAATCACAAATGCATACATGCTTATTCTGTGAATTTTTGCACATGCTCAGTAGGAGCTGGTGACTCAAAAAATTTAAAATAAAAAGACTGCACATTTTGTTAATGGAATTAAATTGGAAAGTTGTTTAAAATTGCATGCTCTATCTGAATCAGGAAAGTTTAATTTTGACTTGAGTGTCCCTTTAAAGATGGAAGCAGGACCTACCAAGAAACAGTAGCTACCAAAGAGAAGGAGGGCATGGAATACCATTAGCGACCTCCCCAGGAACAACCTGCCTTAATATATCCCACTTGAATCTTTATAGAGCATCAGTAACCTGTGGTAGCATCAATCCTCTGGTCTTCACAAATACTTTCCCATTCTTTCTATTGTGCCTCATATGCAAGCAATGTGGTATGAGAAATTAAAAGACAGAAGCTGGAACTATCAAGTAACAGCAGCTACCAAAGCGAAATAGGGCATAGAATACCATTAGTGACCTCTACAGGAACAACCTGCCTGAAAATATTCCACTTGAATCTTCATAGAGCATAGCAACTACATTGCTCACCCCTATGAGATTTGAAGTTGATGTTAAACTGAAAACAACACAGTACCAGCTGTTGTAGGTAAGCTACCATTACAGGGAAAGAGGCCAATAGCCAATCAAATGATACCAAATAGGGCACAATATAATGAACAAAATAATACATCACATACGGCTAGATTACGAGTTCTGCGTTAGCCTTAAAAAACAGCGTTGAGAGGTACCAACGCTGCTTTTTAACGCCCGCTGGTATTACGAGCCAGGCAGGTACAGGTGTACCGCTCACTTTTCTTCCGTGACTTTTGGCTACCGCAAATCCCCTTACGTCAATTGCGTATTCTATCTTTTTAATGGAATTTGCCTAATGCTGGTATTACAAGTTTTGGAAGAAGTAAGCGGTACAGCCTCTACCTCCAAGACTCCTACCGCATTTAAAAGTCAGTAGTTTTTTAGATTAGGTGTAATTAGATTAAAATTCTTGTAATATTTTTTTATTTTTTGTAATTTAGTGTTTGTTTTTGTACTATAGTTTAGTTTATTTAATTGTATTTTAGTTTAGATAATTGTAGTTAATTTATTTAATTAATTTATTGATAGTGTAGTGTTAGGTGTATTTGTAACTTAGGTTAGGATTTATTTTACAGGTAATTTTGTAATTATTTTAACTAGATAGCTATTAAATAGTTATTAACTATTTAATAGCTATTGTACCTAGTTAAAATAAATACAAAGTTGCCTGTAAAATAAATATAAATCCTAAAATAGCTACAATGTAACTATTAGTTATATTGTAGCTATATTAGGGTTATTTTATAGGTAAGTATTTAGTTTTAAATAGGATTAATTTATTTCATTCTAGTAATTTTATTTCATTTTATTTAAATTATATTTAAGTTAGGGGGTGTTAGGGTTAGGGTTAGACAGGTTTAGGGGTTAATAACTTTATTATAGTAGCAGCGATGTTGGGGGCGGCAGATTAGGGGTTAATAATTGTAGGTAGGTGGCGGCGACGTTGGGGGGGCATATTAGGGGTTAATACAATTTATTATAGTGTTTGCAAGGTGGGAGTGTGGCAGTTTAGGGGTTAATACATTTATTATAGTGGCAGCGATGTCCGGTCAGCAGATTAGGGGTTAATAAGTGTAGGTAGGTGGCGGCGACATTGGGGGTGGAAGATTAGGGGTTTATAAATATAATATAGGTGTCAGTGATTTTAGGGGCAGCAGATTAGGGGTTCATAGGTATAATGTAGGTAGCGGCGGTGTCAGGAGCAGAAGATTAGAGGTTAATAGTATAATGCAGGTGGCGAAAATGTTGTGGGCAGCAGATTAGAGGTTAATAAGTGTAAGGTTAGGGGTGTTTAGACTCGGGGTTCATGTTAGGGTGTTAGGTGTAGACTTAGAAAGTGTTTCCCCATAGGAAACAATGGGGCTGCATTAGGAGCTGAACGCTGCTTTTATGCAGGTTTTTTTTCAGCCAGCTCGGCCCCATTGTTTCCTATGGGGAGATCGTGCACAAGCACGTTTTAGCCAGCTTACCGCTACCATAAGCAAAGCTGGTATTACAGGTAGAAGTGGAGCTAAATTTGCTCAACGCTCACTTTTCTGAGGCTAACGCAGCCATTCAGAAAACTTGTAATACCAGCATTGTTTGAAGTAAGCACTGGAAAAAAAAAGGTCCGTTAGCCCCGCAGGTTTTTACCGACAAAACTCGTAATCTAGGCGATAGTCTAAACAAAGAGAAACAAACATACGGAAAAAAAACAGCAATAACCGTCAAAGTTACATAAAAATGAAAGACACACAGGATACATGGAAAATTCTAGACCTAGAAATCAGGGTAAAATATCATGAGGAGATAATTGGCAAACCAATAGAAATATGTATGAAAGAGGAAATTGGAATCCACATAGAAATAGAAATGAGAGAAGTTGGTATAATAGAAATAATCCAGAACGATATTCACAACATAGACACGAATTTAGAAATCACACCATCCAGATGAGCAAAAACACAATAGAGAATTTCACACCTACTATAATGATGGCACAAGGGGGGAATGGACACCATAGAAAGAATCAACAGGATACACAAAAAGGTTGGAGAAACCACAATAGAAAATACCAAGATTGGAATAAATCACACAAATACAATAAGAACACATATACACATGATAATAGAAACCATCCACAGAATAGATTCAGTTCACTAACAGAAAATCACGGTGACATTGATACACAAACCCCTACACCAAAGGCACATACTTCTATGAGGAAGGCCCAATACAATCACACGATCCTCAAACAGGAAAAAGAAGAATAGAGCATGTAGAGGAAGGGGAAATAGAAGGGAGGAAAGCAACAAAAAAGTCAAAGTAGAACCTAAAGGAATATTCAATTTAAGTCAAATGACATTAAAGCAAGAACAAACTACTGTTCTCAACAAAGGTTTATCATTTGCTCCATCTAGTAAACTCAATAAATTTGAGACACTAGTGAATGCTAATCAATTTACCAGAAAGTTAGCTAAAAAAAACATTGAAAATAGGACTATAAGAAAATCCACTTATATACACACAGATCTTAAACAAAAATCATGTTTCTTTCCTTTGCAAGAAAAAGGCAGCACCATAGAAATGTTTGAGAAGAAAGTAAAGGAAGATATTCACTAGCTAGACATTAAAAAGGACATAAAATGGAATTTAACTAAAAAAGAAAATTTGGTCCTTAAATATTATTATTAAACAAGCAGACAAAGGTGGTCGTTATCATGGAAACAGACAAATACCTAAAAGAGGCATATAGACTATTAGATGATAAGGTAACATACAGTAAACTGTTGAGCAATCCAACAGATAAGATGAAAAAGAATCTAGATAAATATCATGATTAAAGAAGCCTATGAAAAGGGAATGATAAATAATAATGAAAGCAAATTCCTCACAATTGATTATCCCTGCACAACGGTCTTTTAATTCCTTCCCAAAATTCACAAGGATATAACAAATCCCCCAGGCAGACCCATCATTTCCGGTATAGATTCATTAACTTCAAACCTTTCCCAGTACGCAGATTATTTCCTCGAAAAATATGTTAAACAGATACCCTCACATTTGAAAGGCAGAAAACATTTTTTAAACATAATACAGGAAGTAGAATGGCAAGAAAATTACATACTAGCGACATGTGATGTCAGCTCCCTCTATACGTGCATTGAACACACTAGTGGATTGGAAGCAACAAACATGTTTTTACAAAGAGCTATAGAAATGACAGCCATACAGAGGTTTATTTTAGAATGTATGAATTTTATCTTGAGGAATAACTACTTCAAATTTGACGGTAAATACTATCTACAAAAGAGAGGTACAGCTATGGGCACGAGATTCGCACCTAGTTATGCGAATTTATTCGTAGGATACTTTGAAGAAAATTTCCTAGCAACAACTCTCTGGAGTGCAAATCTCGTGCTCTATAAACGTTTTATTGATGACGTGTTCATCATCTGGAAAGGAGATTTAGAGCTCTTTGAACAATTCATGGAAGACTTAAATAATAATGATTTAGGACTAAAATTCACATATGAATATAGCAAGAATAAAATACATTTTCTAGATATAGAAATCCTAATATGGGACAACAAAATTACCACCACTATGTTTTAAAAAAAAGTGGATGCAAACAATTATATAGATTACAAAAGCTGCCATCACGAAAAATGGAAAAGGAATATACCGAAAGGTCAATTCTCTAGAATTAGAAGAAATTGTTCCCAAATTGCAGATAATGATATTCAATCAGAAATCTTCCAAAATAGATTTGTGGAAAAAGGTTATAATCAAATAAATATAACAGAAATAAAAAATAAAGTTAGAGAAATAGAGAGGGAAGACCTACTACAGAGTAAATTTAAGGATCCTAATAGTAATGAAGAACAAGACCCCTTTAATATCCCTTTTATTACTACATTTTCAGCTCAACATAAACAAATCCAAAATATTATTAAGAAACATTGGCATCTAGCCAGAAGCGATCCACTAATAAGAAAAAGACTCAAACATCAGCCAAATATAATATTTAGAATGGCCAAGAACCTTAAAAATATTCTTGCACCTAGTGAGTTTAAACCCAAAACTACAAATCAACATCAAGCTTTAAGGGGTGAGATAATAGAAAGGTTTTTTTCGCTGTCACGACTGCAAATCGTGCGGTTTTAGTAGTAAGACAAAAACGATAAAATCAACAAAGATAAACAGAGAATTTAAAATTAAAGGCATCATTAGATGTACAGATTACGATGTCATTTATTTACTACAATGTTCTTTCAAGATGCAATATTTAGGTCAAACGAGCAGGAAATTGAAGGACAGAATAAGAGAATATATTAGGAGTATTGAGCTGGAAAAAGAAGACACTAGATTATATAAGCACTTCAAGGAACAACACAGAGATAACCCGAAAGAAATTATGTATTGGGAGATTAAGAAAATTAAAGAAGATGGTAGAGGTGGAAATATCGAGAAAAGACTGCTACACCAAGAGGCTGAATTAATTTATAGACTGAGCACATTATTTCCTAAGTGTCTCAATAGCGAATTGGATTTAAACTCCATAACTAATTAGGTTAAACTATCTACATTAGAAAAAAGATGGCAGTTCGGGAATATCAAACTGCATACTGAAGTATGAAGTATTGAACATTGATCTTTATTAATATATACTTAATTTTTTTGTTATTCAATGTACTGTAGCTTTTAAATTTCATTTCAGAAACTTATTTTTTTTTTTTTTTGGTTTTAAATTCTTTTATTGAGATTTTTCCAAGATATACATAGAGAAACATAAAAGAAAAAAAGAAACATTCAAATTGACATCAATTGTTACAGTAAATGAAAGTTTGTTACAGTTATACATTTAGACTCGTATCAGTAAGACTCGAGGTTAACTATTACTGTTGGACTAGGCGACAGATGCCAATCAGCCGACACTCAAAATTGAAAGTTATCTATGGGTTAAAATAGTAGTGAAAATAACAATGACTTCCTCCTGATTATTATAGGTTAACCCTACTTTGTTAGTATGATTAAATTCTAGGTGTAGAGAAATTGCGTGAGAAGTTATTGTTCTGTGGTCAATTAATGAAAGTGTATAAGGGAGTAGATTGTTATTGAGTATTTATATATTCTTCCCATAAGAATGTTATGTTATGAAATTCTTCTGCTCGTTTGGTGCTGGTGTAGTGGTAATTTTCCAGCTGGAGATAGTGCGTTACTTTAGATTTCCAAACTTCGGGGGATGGCAGGTTAGTTTTTTTCCAATTGAGTGGGATTAGTCTTTTTGCTGAATTGATCATTATCGCGAGGAGTGTTAGTTTTAATTTGCATGAGATTTTAGGGAATTTATTGAAGAGGAAAACCCAGGGTGTGAATGGGAGTGGTGTACCCATGACTTTTTCGATCTCTGGTCTGAGGGAGCGCCAAAAAGATGCTGCTATCGGGCAGGTCCACCAGATATGTGCAAAAGTGGCTGGCTCTTTACAATTTCTCCAGCACATGGTGGTTGTGTTGGGAAATAAGTGGTGTAGTCGAACCGGTGTGTAGTACCACCGACTTAGCAGTTTAATATTCATTTCCAACACCGAAATGGATGATGAGGCTTTTGTCATCTGGTGGAAAATGATAGTCCAGTCTGGTGAGTCTAGAGTGGTTCCCAAGTCCGTTTCCCATTTGGCTACATAAGTAGGGGGTGCCGAGTGGGACGCTTGTGATAGTGTTTTGTATGTTAAGGATAGTATTCCTTTCTGTGGGTGAGTCTGAAAGCATATTGTTTCAAAATTCGAGAGTTGCCTTTTAAATTGAGATCTGGAAGGATGTGTCAATAGGTAATGTTTCAATTGTGTGTAAGTGTACCAATTTTGGAAATGCATCCCGAGAATATCACAAGTTGCTTGTTGTGGTTGAATGTCTCTATCTTTATATAAAAGGTGGTGTGGGACTGAGCTTTGTAGAGAGGGGGTGGAATGGGTTGTGTTAGTTGTCTTTATCAAAAATGAAAACGGTGTATTTTTGCTGACCGGTGTCAGGGGGGAGTATGTGGTGGAGACGGTGGGGTATTTCTTAAGTATTTTGTCCCATTGTCTAAAGGTTTCGTACACTAGCCTTGGGGTTGTATGTAGTAATTTACGTTGGGCAATTGGAATCCAACAATTCCCGCACAGGTAGTGCTTATCAGATAGTGATTGCTCTAGTTGGATCCATTCCTTGTTCATGTTGTGTTTGCACCAATCGGCAATTCGCGTAAGAAAAACTGCCTGTCTATAGCGCAGTAGATTTGGGGCACCGATCCCTCCTAATTCTTTTGGGCGATATAAAGTGGAAGTGGCAATACGGGGTCTTTTGTGCGACCATATGAAGCAGTTTATTTGTTTTTGCAGGGAGATTAATAAGTGTTCTGGGAGAGGGACTGGGAGAGTTTGCAGATAATATAGGATTTTAGGTAAAATAATCATTTTGATCGCGTTGATTTTCCCTAGCCAGGAGAGAGGTTTACAGTTCCATGAGCTGAGGGTGGTTTGAGTAGTTAGATTAAGGGCTTTATAGTTTAGGGAAATTATGGTTTCTATAGATGGTGAAATGTAAACTCCTAAATATTTGATGGCCTTGGGCTGTATGCGGAAATGGTGTCGTTGTTGTATTCTCTCTACTGCATTTGAGTGCAAATGTATGGCTAATAGTTCAGATTTTGAAATGTTAATTTTAAAGTTGGAGTATAATCCATAGGTTTGTAGGGTTTGCAACAGAGGGGGTAGTGATATCTCGGGTTCTTCTAACGTTAAGAAGATATCATCCGCATATAAGGTTATCTTATACGTGGTAGATCCAATCTCCATTCCACGAATGTTGGTGTTATGTCTGACATGTGAGGCTAGCACCTCCATTGCCAGTATAAATAGAAGAGGCGAGAGTGGACAGCCCTGCCTTGTTCCATTTTTAATTTCAAAAGGGGAAGAGATGGAATCGTTTAATTTGATTTTGGCCTGTGGGTTATTGTAGAGGGTGAATATTTTTCCTATGATTTTTTGGGGAAAGCCGAATGCGTGCATGGTTTGTTTCAGAAAAGACCAATCTAGCCTATCAAAGGCCTTTTCTGCATCCATAGCCAGAAATGCCGACGGGATTTTTTGGGTGGTTGCATATTCCATAAGGTCTAGTATTTTGGTGGTATTGTCCCTGGCTTCTCTGGAGGGTGTGAAACCTGCTTGGTTGATGTGTATGATTGAGGGTAAGATTAGATTTATTCTGGTAGCTATGATTTTTGCAAACAGTTTTATGTCAAAATTCAAGAGGGAGATGGGGCGGAAATTCGCGGGCGTGTCAGGGGGTTTACCTGGTTTCGGAAGTACAACCACTTGGGCTTCCAACATTGAAGATGGGAAGGGGTTGTCATCTGCTACTTCATTGAACATCGTGGTGAGGTGAGGTGTCAGTATGTCCGAAAAGGTTTTATAGTATTTGGCAGTAAAGCCATCTGGCCCAGGACTTTTTCCAATTTTTAGGGTTTTAATAGATATTTGAACTTCCTGGGGGGATATAGGCTTGTTAAGTTGATTTTTTTGATCTTCTGTCAGTACTGGTGTTGGGTATTTAGTGATATAATCTATAAGTTTAGCGGAATGATCTATTGTGGGATCTTTTGGGAGATTGTATAATGAGGTGTAGTATTCATGAAAGGCCTGCAAGATATCTGGGGTAGTTTGAAGTGGGTTTCCTTTGGGGTTTTGTAATTCGTAAATATGGGACTTGAATCTTTTTTTCTTTAATGCTCTAGCTAGAAGTTTTCCTGATCTATTATTTTCGAAATAAAACATACTGTTGTTTTTTTTTTCGCTGAGATTGGTATTCTATGTCCAAAAGTTGTCTAATTCTGTTCGAGTTGTTTGGATTTCTGTTAAAATATCAGTGTTCGTTGGAGATTGCTTATGCGCGTGTTCTAGCTGTGTGTATTTTGTTGTTAGGTCTTGGTACTTTTTGCGGTAAGTCTGTGTGTAATGGGCCTTTATTTTGATCAGCTCCCCGCGGAGCACGCATTTGTGTGCCTCCCAGATTGTAAAGTTGTTTTCAATCGACCGGGAATTTATGGTGAAATATTCTTCAATAAGTCTGGCTAGTTTAGGAACTGCATCTGGGTGGTTTAGAAGGCTGTCGTCCATTTTCCACTGATATGGGGTGACAGGGGTGTTAGGCCATGTGAATTTAAGTTGGACAGACGAGTGGTCTGACCAAAAAGTAGGTATTATGTCGCATCTATTTATGTGGGAAAGACCGCTCTGGTTTGTCAGGATGTAGTCTAGTCTACTGTAAGATTTGTTGGGGTGGGAGAAGAAGGTGTAGTCTCTCTTCTCACGGTGCATGAATCTCCAAGTGTCATAGAGCTTCATGTCTCTCATTCCCTGCCATATGGTTTTAGAAAGTTTTCGAGGGGTTTGTATGTTTACATTGGTGCTATCGATGGTGGGCTGTAATGGTACATTGAAATCACCAGACAGAAAGATTGGGCCTTTGGCCAAGTCTAACACCCTAGTGAACATAGTGCGGAAAAAGGGGAGTTGGTGGGTATTAGGAGCGTATATATTTATGAGTGTTATGGGTCTTCCATACAATAGGCCTGTCAGACCTAGGAATCGGCCTTCCCCGTCTGCAATCCTTTTGATGATATTAAATGGGGTAGATTTATGTATTAGAATGCTCACCCCATTTTTTTTATTCGGGCCTGTGCTGTGGAAGTGTGTGGTAAAGTGCTTCCCGAAATATTTGGGTATGTTATGTGATTTAAAATGTGTTTCCTGAAGAAAGAGGATGTCTATGTGTCGCTTTGTCAAATCGGACAGGGCTTTGGATCTCTTAGTTGGTGAGTTAAAACCTTTTACGTTTTGAGTCAGGAGGGTCAGTTGAGGAGGTGGGTCACGGGTCATTGTTGGCATTATAGAGTTGTAGGCATTCGAAGTATGATTGAATGTTGAGGCGTGTATTGGCATGAGGCTCGAGAGTAATACATGTGCTTATGATCATTGTAACAGGTATGAGAATTGCAGTAAATTGAATATATATCATGTAACAATATAACCATCTTTTCAGAAAGAAAAACATAATAAACAAACAGAACATATTAAACAAGTTGAACAAAGTGAACAAAAAACTGGCTCTCTGCCTAATATAGGTAATTTTTGAGAGCGTTCGTGAAGGGAAAAATTGTTGGCTATCCCTTGAGATATATCCATATTGGTCAATCCCATAATTTAGAGTCAGTTAAAAGGCTGTATGACTTGGATGGTTAATATCTGTTTCGCTCCGCGGGGCTTAAAAGCTTTGGATCGGGCTCAGTCTAGAACACTAAGGGGGTAGTTTTCTATATTGTAAGACGCATACCCATAAGCGATAAGTAGTTCGCTTGGCATTCGTGGCTCAAGCTTGTTGCTCTAACTATGTAATTGTGCTATGAATCCTACGGGTGGGAGGATTCAATGCGCTTTCACTTGGGGTGTAGCTTAATTTTGCATTTAGCAATAACAGCCTAATGTATATATGAGACAAGAATATTTATCAGTTGTATAGGTCAAAGACAATTTCCACATTGATCTACATGAGTGGTTAGCGCTAGGGTATGGAAGTATCTTTCCCCAGAATTAACAATATTTAACTGATAATACAGAACATTGCATAACAACAAACCAACAAAAAGACAAAGACAAAGAGGCGACCTCTGTATACTTATCATATTTTCAGTCCTAAATAGCAGGACCCACGATAGTTCAGTGAGTTGAGTCTCTATAGGTGTCATGGCCTTGCAGTGGAGCAGATGAAGGCATTGGGTGGGTGTGGGGGGACCGTGGCTGGGTGAAACCTTTGCTCTGTCCTCCAGCAGCAATCCTTTCAGGTGTGGGAGGGTCCCTGTTGTTTCTTAGTGTTGAGGGTCCTGGCTTGTTCTGTGTGGTGGAATCCGATGGGGAGTCCACTCCCAGTTGCTTGCAAAAAGAATCAGTCTCTTCTGGGGATCTGCATGTTAGGCGAGTGTTGTTTTTGAGTACCCAGACCTGCGTGGGAAAACCCCATCTGTATGGAATTTTTTTGTTGCGTAGGAGAGTGGTTAATGGGCTGAACTCCTTTCTTCGTTGTAGTGTTTGTGAGGCCAGGTCCTGGTAGAATTGGAGAACATTGCCACGAAATCTGATTGGTTGCAACTTTCTTGATTGATTCAAGAGCATTTCTTTTTCTAAGAAATTTTTTAAGCGAATGATAATGTCTCTTGGAGGTGCAGTGTCTGGGGGCTTTGGTCTAAGGGACCTGTGGGCTCGCACCCATTGAATGTCCGTGGTGCATGACGATTCTTTTATTTGTTGAAATAGAGACTGGAGATAGACTGGAAAGTCACGAGGGAGAACATTCTCAGGAACCCCCCTGATCCTTATGTTTTTTCGGCGGCTCCTATTCTCCAAGTCCTCCAGCTTTTCTTGAAGCAATGTGATGGTTTCTTGGTGTGAGGTGACTTGGTCAGTAAGATACTGGACATCTTCCTTTATCTCATCTTGATTGGTTTCAAGAGAGTCCACTTGGAGCCCTATGGTATGGATATCTTGTTTCATACCCGTCAACTCCTCTCGGATACACATGCGAACTATGTCTGCGATGTCTTGTTTTGAGGGTAGGCCCTGAAGAATTGTTGAAGTAAAGTTAGTGTCCTCGTCTTGTGATGTAGGTATGGTTGAGGATTGGTGTTCTTTAGAAAGTCTCTTGTTTCTCTCCTCAGGTGTATCCGCTGTCTGCATATAGGAAGAAATGTTGACTGTTTTTAATGCAGATGTTTTTAGGGGCTTATCTTGCTTTGGCCGTCTGGATGTCATGGTGATTGGCTCAGAGAGGAACAGGTTGTAAGAAATCTTTTTAGGTATGATCGCAGGATGCTGTCACTTGTCAGTAGTATTCAGTAAAATGATAGAGATATATTTCAGCGGGTGCCTCTACCCAAAAGTCACCTATAAATAGAGCAGATTCACTGTAGATAGGTGGTCTGTGAAGTCTGTCTTAGGTAAACCCCAGGGCCGTGTCACCTCTTTCTGGTGTGTTATGAGGGATCTCTTTTGGGTGAAATGTAGAAGATAGGGCGAAAGGCGTTATATAAATATAGTTGCTATAGCCTGAGACTCTCACCATATGCTGATCCTGCAGATGTGCCACTCTCTACACCAGCGCACAATAGTTTTATTAATCCGAGTACCTCTGTATGTGTGTAAGGGGGGCTGTGGACTGTGCTAACTGTGATACGGTTGTCCCCTTTCAAAGCTTATTATGTCCTCTTTTAGCAGTTAGTGTTAGGTGGTTATGTCCTAACTGTTTTGGGGAACGGCTTGTGAAATGTCCCCTTTGCTATCACTGTTGGTGCTTTTTACTTTTTGCTGGCATATGCAGTGCGGATGGGAGCTACTATGGTGGCCAGCGCACTTCCGTGAAGACGCTCCTCCCCTCAGCACCACAAACTCTATGGCCTATGATAAGGGCAATGCACTCCTTCGCCGGAATTCCCCCAGGTAGGTGAACGGAGGTTATCCTCCGGGGTGGTGTGGTGGTGGGGGAAGTTAACCAGGGAAATATTGTTAAGGGTACTTGCGGCTAGTGTGTTGTGGCTGCAGTGGCGGCCGGCTCACCCCCAGAGAGACTCCCGCGCCTTTCGTGGTGGCCGCGGCGGGAAGGTTGGTCCACTGCTCACAGAAGTATTCAGGTATGATCCGGAGGTGATCAGCCTCTAACTGTGAGCTGTGAAGCGGTCGGCATGCTCCGGTTACCGGGGAGAGGAGATCTGGCTGGGTCTGATGCAAGATGAGTTTCAGCAGCTTTTGTGCGCCCTTAGCTTCTGATTGTTTAGGATCTGTGGCTATGATTATGATCCCCAGTGCTTTAGTGATCTTTATGGTCGCCTCCAAGTCAGTTTTATTAGGATTATAATGGGATAATTAGGATTTTTGGGATTGCCAACACAGAGCTCCGGATTTACGCTGCACTCATGGCAGCAGCCGGCTCCGCCCCCTCAGAAACTTATTTTTATTATATATATACCTTTAGGTATTTGCATATTCACTGCAGACATTGATACCTATAGGAC
The DNA here is from genome assembly GCF_027579735.1 of Bombina bombina. NCBI lineage: Eukaryota > Metazoa > Chordata > Amphibia > Anura > Bombinatoridae > Bombina > Bombina bombina. The sequence goes on along the minus strand of NC_069500.1, from coordinate 1,346,535,699 downwards.
TTAAAAACAAAAATAAAAATAAGAGTCCGATATATACCAATTCATATATTATGATACCCCACGATAATCAGACTTAAATATATGATATTTTTTATATGTTTTTACAAAATTCCATATATCATTTCAGTTTCACATATCATGATAGTTTCTTGGATATTGATCAAGACATTAGTAGATTTTTGCTGACTTAACACCATCACTATGTCAATCCACTTAGCTCTCTTGAATTACTAAACACTTAAATATATATCTATAGTTATAAAAAATCATTTTGCCAATTACAGAGGAAATATCCCAAATTAAGAGAATATTTGTGAAAAAAAAAGCAATCGGCTAGATTACGAGTTTTGCGTTATGAGTGAAAAAGCTTCATAACGCTGCTTTTTCACTACTGCTGCTATTAAAAGTCTTGTAGGTACAGCTGTATCGTACACTTTTTTGGCCATCACGCAACGTAACTACCGCACCTTTTAAGAAGTCCTTTTTCAATGGGACTTCCATAGCGCCGGTATTACGAGTTTGCATGTCCGGCCAAAAAGTGAGCGGTACAGCCCATAACTACAAGATCTGTACCGCCACCTGAAAGTCAGTAGTTATGAGTTTTACGTTACAAAGCTGTAACATAAAACTCATAACTAAAGTGCTACAAAGTACACTAACACCCATAAACTATCTATTAACCCCTAAACCGAGGCCCTCCCGCATCGCAAACACTAAAATAAAATTATTAACCCCTAATCTGCCGCTCCGGACATCACCGCCACTATAATAAACATATTAACCCCTAAACCGCCGTACTCCGCATTGCAAACAATAGTTAAATATTATTAACCCCTAATCTGCTGCCCCCAATGTCGTCGCCACCTACATACACTTATTAACCCCTTATATGCTGTCCCTAACATCGCCGCAAGCTACATTACTGTTATTAACCCCTAATCTGCTGCCCCCAAAATCACCACCACCTAACTACACTTATTAACCCCTAATCTGCTGCCCACAATGTCGCCACCACTATACTAAAGTTATTAACCCCTAAACATAACCCTAAGTCTAACCCTAACACTAACGTAACCGTAACCCTAACACCCACTAACTTTAACCTAATTAAAATAATTCCAAATAAAAATTACAATTAATACCTAAATTATTCCTATTTAAAACTAAATACATACTTACTTGTAAAATAAAACCTAAGCTAGCTACAATATAACTAACAGTTATAATGTATCTAGCTTATGTTTTATTTCACAGGTAAGTTTGTATTTATTTTAACTAGGTTGATTAGTTAGTAAATAGTTATTAACTATTTACTAACTACCTAGTTAAAATAAATACAAACTTAAAAGCACTAAATACCCTTTTAAGAGCAATGCCAATCCAAATGCCCTTTTCAGGGCAATGGGGATCTTAGGTTTATTTAGATAGGATTTTATTTGGGGGGTTGGTTGTGTTGGTGGTGGGTTTTACTGTTGGGGGGTTGTTTGTATTTTTTTTTACAGCTAAAAGAGCTGATTTCTTTGGGGCAAAGCCCCGCAAAAGGACCTTTTTAAGGGCTATTGGCAGTTTAGAGTAGGCTAGGGGTTTTATTATTTTTGGGGGGGCTTTTTTATTTTGATACGGCTATAAGATTAGGTGTAATTCTTTTTTATTTTTGATAATTTATTTTTTATTTTTTGTAATTTAGTGTTTATTTCTTTTTGTAATTTAGATAAATGTATTTTTTTAATTTAATGTATTTAATTTTATTATAATCGGCTAGATTATGAGTTTTGCATTAGGTTTTTAAAAGCAACCAAAATCTTCAAAGAATGCAGCAGCACCACTTCTCATATAAAAAGTTCCTTTATTTAGCACATAATAGAAGCAGGTTAAAATAGAACAACGTTTCGGGTAGTCAACCCTTAGTCATGTTCACATAGTGTTTGTAGAACTTAATCACCTTTAAATAACCATCAGCCAGGTGAGACCACACCTTTCCACTTAATTACTAAGGCATACATTTTTCTTAATCTCTACTGACATCTAGTAGTCTAACCTATATCAAAAATGCAATTTATTTTACAAAAAAGCAGCGTTAGCCGTTCCTAATGCTGCTTTTTAACGCCCGCTGGTATTACGAGTCTTGCAGGTACAGGTGTACCGCTCACTTTTTTGGCCAGACTTGGCAATACCGCAAATCCACTTACATCAATTGCGTATCCTCTTTTTTCAATGGGACTTGCATAGCGCCAGTATTCTGAGTCTGCCAAAAAGTGAGCGGTAGACCCTCTCCTGTCAAGACTGGTACCGCATTTTAAAGTCAGTAGTTAAGAGTTTTACACTACAAAGCCGTAGCATAAAACTCTTAACTAAAGTGCTAAAAAGTACACTAATACCCATAAACTACATAATAACCCCTAAACCGAGGCCCTCCCACATCGCAAACACTAAAAGAAAATGTTTAACCCCTAATCTGCCAAACCGGACATCGCCGCCACTATAATAAATATATTAACCCCTAAACCGCCTCACAAACACTAGTTAAATATTATTAACCCCTAATCTGCTGTCCCTAACATCGCCACCACCTACCTACATTTATTAACCCCTAATCTGCCGCCCCAACGTCGCCGCCACTATATTAAAGTTATTAACCCCTAAATCTAAGTCTAACCCTAACACCCCCTAACTTAAATATAATTAAAAGAAATCTAACTAAAAATTCCTATCATTAACTAAATTATTCCTATTTAAAACACTAAATGCTTACCTGTAAATAAACCCTAAGCTAGCTACAATATAACTAATAGTTACATTGTAGCAAGCTTAGGATTTATTTTTAGTTTACAGGCAAGTTTGTATTTATTTTAACTAGATAGAATAGTTATTATATAGTTATTAACTATTTAATAACTACATAGCTAAAATAAATACAAAAGTACCTGTAAAATAAAACCTAACCTAAGTTACAATAACACCTAACACTACACTATAATTAAATAAATTAACTAAATTAAATACAATTAAATAAATTACATACAATTAGCTAAATTAAATTAAATTATCTAAAGTACAAAAAAAGCAAACACTAATTTACCGAAAATAATAAACAAATTACAGATATTTAAACTAATTACACCTAATCTAATAGCCCTATTAAAATAAAAAAAGTCCCCCCAAAATAAAAAATTCTATCAGCCAATCGGAATCTAAGGGACACCATCTTGGATGATGTCACTTAAAGGTACCTTCATTCTGTGTTAGTCGTCAGATGAAGAGGATGCTCCACATCGGATGTCTTGAAGATGGACCTGCTCCGCGTCATCTGGATGAAGGCTTCTGCCCGTCTGGAGGACCACTTTGCCCAGCTTGGATGAAGACTTCTCCCGGTAAGTCGATCTTCAGGGGGTTAGTGTTAGGTTTTTTTAAGGGTGTATTGGGTGGGTTTTATTTTTAGGGACTTTTTGGCGGCAAGAGCTAACAGCCTTTTTAAGGGCAATGCCCATCCAAATGCCCTTTTCAGGGCAATGGGGAGCTTAGGTTTTTTTTAGCTAATATTTTATTTGGGGGGTTGGTTGTGTGGGTGGTGGGTTTTACTGTTGGGGGGTTGTTTGTATTTTTTTTTTACAGGTAAAAGAGCTGATTACTTTGGGGCAATGCCCCGCAAAAGGCCCTTTTAAGGGCTATTGGTAGTTTAGTTTAAGCTAGGGTTTTTTATTTTAGGGGGGGGGCTTTTTTATTTTAATAGGGCTATTAGATTAGGTGTAATTAGTTTAAATATCTGTAATTTGTTTATTATTTTCTGTAATTTAGTGTGGGGGGGTTTGTACTTTAGCTAATTTTATTTAATTTATTTAATTGTTTTTAATTTATGTAATTTATTTAATTATAGTGTAGTGTTAGGTGTTATTGTAACTTAGGTTAGGTTTTATTTTACAGGTAAATTTGTATTTATTTTAGCTAGGTAGTTTTTAAATAGTTAATAACTATTTAATACCTATTCTACCTAGTTAAAATAATTACAAACTTGCCTGTAAAATGAAAATAAAACCCAAGCTAGCTACAATGTAACTATTAGTTATATTGTAGCTAGCTTAGGGTTTATTTTATAGGTAAGTATTTAGTTTTAAAAAGGAATAATGTAGCTAATGATAGGAATATTTATTTAGATTTATTTAAATTATATTTTAGTTAGGGGGTGTTAGGTTTAGGGTTAGACTTAGGTTTAGGGGTTAATAACTTTAATATAGTGGCGGAGATGTTGGGGGCGGCAGATTAGAGGTTAATAAATGTAGGTAGGTGGCGGAGATGTTAGGGCCGGCAGATTAGGGGTTTATAATATTTAACTAATGTTTGCAAGGCGGGAGTGCGGCGGTTTATGGGTTAATATGTTTATTATAGTGGCGGCAGCGTTGGGGATGGCAGATTAGGGGTTAATAAGTGTAGGTAGGTGGCGGCGACATTGGGGGTGGCAGATTAGGGGTTAATAAATATAATGTAGGTGGCGGCGATGTTGGAGGCAGCAGAATAAGGGTTCATAACTATAATGTAGGTGGCGGCGGAGTCCGGAGCGGCAGATTAGGGGTTAATAATATAATGTAGGTGTCAGCGATGATGGGGGCAGCAGATTAGGAGTTAATAAGTGTAAGATTAGGGGTGTTTAGACTCGGGGTTCATGTTAGGGTTTTAGGTGTAGACATAACTTTTATTTCCCATAGGAATCAATGGGGCTGCGTTAAGGAGTTTTACGCTGCTTTTTGGCTCTCCCCGTTGATTCCTATGGGGAAATCGTGCACGAGCACGTTACACCAGCTCACTGCTGACTTAAGCAGCGCTGGTATTGGAGTGTGGTAATGAGCAAAATTTTGCTTAACGCTCACTTCTTGTCTTTTAACGACGGGTTTGTAAAAACTCGCAATACCAGCACTGTAGGGAAGTGAGCGGTGAGGGAAAACTGCTCGTTAGCACCGCACAGCCTCTAACGCAAAACTTGTAATCTAGGTGTATGTTAGGTGTTAGTGTGAGGCAGGTTAGGTTTTATTTTACAGGTAAATTTGTATTTATTTTAACTAGGTAGCTAGTAAATAGTTAATAATTATTTACTAACTAGTCTACCTAGTTAAAATAAATACAAACTTACCTGTGAACAAAAAATAAAACCTAAAATAGCTACAATGTAACTATTAGCTATTTTGTAGCTAGCTTAGGGTTTATCTTACAGGTAAGTATTTAGATTTAAATAGGAATTATTTCGTTAATAATAGTAGGTTTTATTTCGATTTATTTTAATTATATTAAAGTTAGGGGTGTTAGGGCTAGGGTAACATTAGGGTTAGACTTAGGGTTAGGTTTAGGGGTTAATATATTTATTTAGTGTAAGTGATGCGGGAGGCCAGAGGTTTAGGGGTTAATAACTTAAGTATAGTGGTGGCAGCGACATTAGGGGCGGCAGATTAGGGGTTAATAAGTGTAATGTAGGTGTCGGCGATGTCGGGGGCAGCAGATTAGGGGTGTTTAAATTCAGGGTTTATGTTAGGGTGTTAGGTGTAAACATACATTTTCTTTCCCCATAGACATCAATGGGACTGCGTTATGGAGCTTTACGCTCCGTCATTGCAAGTGTTAGGTTTTTATTTAGCCTGCTCTCCCCATTGATGTCTATGGGGAAATCGTGCACGAGCACGTCAAAGCAGCTCAAAGCAGCTCTGGCATTTGTGTGCGGTATGGAGCTCAACACTGCCATATCGCCCACAAACACGGTTTTTTTGCAAACCTGTAATAGCAAACCTGTAATTAAAGGTGAGCAGTGGAAATAACTTGCAAGTTAGTAGCGAGCCAGCCATAACGCAAAACTTGCAAACTAGCCGAATGTAATTAATGAAACATCTTTCTTGCTTTTAACAAGTTTTCTCTTGTCTTGTTTGTCCCTTCTCCTGCATAGGAACCATCTGTATATGCCGGAGCAACATTAGCGCTTAAAAAGACTTTGGGAAAATTTATCTTATCTAAAAGATCGATTAATAAACTCAATTACAAACTGAACCTCTAGTCTACTACACTAAATTCTGTGTAGAGTGTCGAATATAGACCACCCTATGTTCTAGATTTTAATTTTTCAATCTATTATTGGGCTGATATTGTGTGTTGTATATAGAAATTTGTATGTGTTTGATGAAGTATTTAATTGTTTTTAATTTTTCTATGAATCGTTTTGTATGATTAATTGTGTACCGCCACTGCAATATTAGATTGTATGAATTGATGCAATTATTGTGTACTGTCATTGCGACATTTGACTGTTTGAATTGATATTTTTAAGGGTTAGAATTTGTTCATTTTGCTTATTAAATAATACATCTTTTTATGAATGACATCTTTTAAGAGTTTATATATGAGTAAATAATTTATCTTTTATTGAACCCCTGTTAGTTTCTAGCATTTGCCAAATATTTAGGACAATCTGCTTATTTTTAAATAGCATATAATCTATTCAGACAAAATATATATTCAGACACATCATTTACATGGCCATATAGTTTATAGTTTAGCTGTTTATAGCGCCACAGATGTTAGTTTGATTAAACACCCTTGTTGGTACTGATCAATCAACATTATACTCTGTATGTCACTTTAAGGTGTCTTGGAGAAATTCACCTGTATCTGTTGGCTTTAATACTATAACTTTGTAAGCACAGATCTTACTATTGCATAGTTTAGAATGTAATTAAACCTAATATGTATTCCTAGAAAACATTAACATGTAACAAAAATATAAATGTACTCTAAATCATAAACTACCACAAGAAGAAAATTGTAGAACATGAATTGTAAAACCACGATTTTAAGTTAGACAAAAAAGAAGAATGGAATGAGTTAAAAGAAAATGGGCATAATTGAAATGGGCTTTAAAAAAGCAAGATGATGACTCCATCAGGTATTATGAGAAAGGCTGTAAGCCAAAACGCGTAGAAACCTGGTATACCCACAAGCTGATCACTAGGAGAGAGGAGAAGCAGACAACCTGTGAAACTGGAGGCCATATACGGAGCACGTCACCAGGGAACCTGAAAACCGCATTGGTGGGTCATGGAGATAGCAGAGAAGCAATCATCTGATGAACGGAGGCCATACAGGTACACACAGGGATAACCAAGAAACCAGAGATGCTTCCTGTACACCAAGCCCACCATCCGTTGGAATCACAGTGCACTGTAAACATCGGAAAGAAAGCTGGCAACCGTAAAAATATGGAACTATACTTGCCGCAACAACAACTAAGGTAAACTTGATCCATCCATTCACGTACGTCAACGTGCTTTCTGTTTTGAAAAATCCTACAACTAACATTAAACACTATCTACAGCAAATTACATCACCATGACATTTGATGCCATCAGCTAATATCAAAACTATTTAAGACTATATATATGCCAAGTTTAACCAGCAATACTTTCAACAACGATACTCAAAATATATCTTCAAATTTGTGAAGTTAAATATATCTTGTCATTTGCAGAGTTAACGAAACCGGCATAAAGTAAATACTAACAGAGACAATACGTACAGTCATAAGCATTTTCTGTGTTCAACAATACGATTGAGTGTCACCATTGCTTATATGCCATGTATTGAGCTATCATTTTATTATTTTAAATTTTATTAAAAAAATACTGTATAGCATACAATATTAAGGTAGCGCCACAAAAAAATCAATAATATAACACCATATACAGTAAAACACAGTGATAAATAAGCAGCACACAATGTAAACCGAAGTCAGACAATAAAAATACAATGATATAGTGCTATTAACAATTCAGAGAACCACATAATATAGTCCCCTTTAAGCAAGGTGAAAAGTCATTCCAATATTTGAAAAAGAAACATAAATTCTTGACTTCCCTTTTAGAGAGTTCTTGTGTTGATATGTGTATTTGCCATGCAGCTCCCTTTCAATCACTGGTGTGATCTCCGTGAGATGTGGATATATAAGCAAAAATCTGTAAAAACAGAAAGGGGGATGGAGGGCAGCCAAGGGAAAAACACACTGATCTAAGTGTAGATTAAAACAAATTTTCCACTTTATTCAAAACAATAAAATCATCAAGATGTACACTTACAGACTTCACCCTCAAACATGTGAGGTATGTAATGGCACTTTGTATAAGATGTCCAAATCAAGGTAAAACGATATGCTGTATTGTCAGAAATGTTTGTGTCCCACTGCGAGAAATACACTAAGCCCACTGTGAATGTTAGACTGTCCAGGGTAAAAGTGTCCCTTTATAGCTTCTAAATTGCACATAAAATCAGAGCTCCAATGTCACAGAACATGTAAGTGCAAATACAAGTGGGGCCATGATAAAACTCAGGGTAACAAACTCAAACGTAGGGAGGCGGTAAATACCGTGGCAGCGAGGTCCTGTAATTATAGCCGGCTGTAGGAAACACCGCTGCACACAATGCTAACCTGAACCTCCGTCAAAGAGATCGGCGTGGCCTTACACGTTTCGCTGGGCTCCTCCCAGCTTCATCAGAGGCAATGCCCATCTAGTCTGCTGACGTGTCTTATGTAGGGAGTGCTGAGACATTTAATAGCCAATAGTAGCTTCCCTTGAGTGACACACCCTCCATACACAGAGCATGGTAACGGACCTGAACAGGATATACACAATTAACATAAAAGGACCGTATATTACATATGCTGGAATATCCATTTTAAAGCAAGCTGCAAAACTTCTATAATAACTATAGACTGATATCTCCGGTAATATAGCGCTTGTCAGAATATAAAATATAACTTACAAAACACATCTAAAAAATAACTTAAATATCAAATAAAACCAATAAAACATTATGTTTAAAATATGTTTTTAGGAAGAGATATGTATTATCTGAAATACCTAAATATAATAAAGAACCTCTCACTATAATAAATGTAGGAAATGACTCAGAACAAACTACCTGTAGTATATGAAAAAAATCCCGGTAGTAGTGCACCTCTATTAGGTGTCCAAAAAAGCCGCTAGGTCAATATCACGGTTTAGACCACCTGGACCCATAGACCCCAGTCTATGGATCCAATACGTCTCCCGTTTTCTCAATTCAAGGAGGCGATCCCCTCCCCTCACTCTGTTCCTGATATGTTCAATGGCAACTACAGTTAACCCTGTACTGTCCCTATTGTGACATTCCAAAAAGTGTGCTGATAATCCATGACTATCTAGCCCATTTTCTATATTCCTGAGGTGCTCCACGAACCTTGTTTTTATTTGGCGTTTCGTACGCCCAATGTAAATTTTGTCGCAGGAGCACCTCAGGAGATATACCACATAGCTGGTTTTGCATGTCATTAGATTTTTGATTTTATACTCATTGTCACTCCTTAAAACACCAAAAGTCTTATTTTGTGGATCTTGGTGAGAGCAACATTTGCAGTTTTTTCTGCCACATTTGAAGAAGCCGTATGTGTGTCTCTGTAGCCATGTATCCGTACCAGCAGGTCTCAACATACTTGGACTGATCTTATTCTTAATGTTAATGTTTCTCCTAAATACTACCTGTCCTTGTTCGTTAATAGAATCCCTCAAAAGTGGATCCTGCATAAGTATGGGCCAGTGTCTTTTCATTGCTTTCTCTATCTCTCTAGAAGCTCTATTATACCTAGTAACCAGCTGTATGTTCCTTTTCTCCCTTCCCTTCCCTTGTTCATTCCCTGATACATGTAATTGTTTTGTTTTTTTACTCATTACCTTCCCTTTCATAAGAGTGTTCCTATCCATCTTGCCTACTCTTTCCTGAGTGTCCAATAACATTGCTTCAGGATAGCCTTTTGCCAGAAATCTGTTTTTGATTATTTCCGCTTCTCGTAGGAAGTCTGTATCCTTGGCACAATTTCGCCTAGCCCTCTGAAACTGTCCAAAAGGGATGTTTCTTTTCCATTTATCATGGTGTCCACTATGGGCATGCAAATACCCATTGGTGTCCGTGGACTTTCTATATAGGCTAGTGTATATATTTGATCCCTCTCTTATTAATTCTAGATCAAGAAACGTGACCTTTTCAGTATTGTACTCCATGGTAAATTTTAGATTCATTACATTCTTGTTTACATATTCCAAGAACAATCTAATTCCTTCATCAGAACCCTGCCACACTATCAGAATATCATCTATATATTGATGCCATCTTATAATGTGGTGTTTATGTGGATTCTCCTCATTAAAAATGAACAGGTCCTCCCACCACCCCATGTAGAGGTTCGCAAAATTGGGGGTGAATTTGGTCCCCATTGCGGTCCCTCTTGTTTGTAGGAGGTACCTGTTTTCAAATAAAAAATAGTTCCTGGTCAGAATGAAATCCATTGCTGACTCCAAGAAACTACTTTGTATTCCATTTATATATCCACTTTTCTCCAAGAAGTATTTAACAGCTGTTATACCCAGAGAGTGTGGGATGGATGTCTCTGGGTATAACAGCTGTTAAATACTTCTTGGAGAAAAGTGGATATATAAATGGAATACAAAGTAGTTTCTTGGAGTCAGCAATGGATTTCATTCTGACCAGGAACTATTTTTTATTTGAAAACAGGTACCTCCTACAAACAAGAGGGACCGCAATGGGGACCAAATTCGCCCCCAATTTTACGAACCTCTACATGGGGTGGTGGGAGGACCTGTTCATTTTTAATGAGGAGAATCCACATAAACACCACATTATAAGATGGCATCGATATATAGATGACATTCTGATAGTGTGGCAGGGCTCTGATGAAGGAATTAGATTGTTCTTGGAATATGTAAACAAGAATGTAATGAATCTACAATTTACCATGGAGTACAATACTGAAAAGGTCATGTTTCTTGATCTAGAATTAATAAGAGAGGGTTCAAATATATACACTAGCCTATATAGAAAGCCCACGGACACCAATGGGTATTTGCATGCCCATAGTGGGCACCATGATAAATGGAAAAGAAACATCCCTTTTGGACAGTTTCAGAGGGCTAGGTGAAATTGTGCCAAGGATACAGACTTCCTACGAGAAGCGGAAATAATCAAAAACAGATTTCTGGCAAAAGGCTATCCTGAAGCAATGTTATTGGACACTCAGGAAAGAGTAGGCAAGATGGATCGGAACACTCTTATGAAAGGGAAGGTAATGAGTAAAAAAACAAAACAATTACATGTATCAGGGAATGAACAAGGGAAGGAAAGGGAGAAAAGGAACATACAGCTGGTTACTAGGTATAATAGAGCTTCTAGAGAGATAGAGAAAGCAATGAAAAGGCACTGGCCCATACTTATGCAGGACCCACTTTTGAGGGCTTCTATTAACGAACAAGGACAGATAGTATTTAGGAGAAACATTAACATTAAGAATAAGATCAGTCCAAGTATGTTGAGACCTGCTGGTACGGATACATGGCTACAGAGACACACATACGGCTTCTTCAAATGTGGCAGAAAAAACTGCAAATGTTGTGCTCACCAAGATCCACAAAATAAGACTTTTGGTATTTTAAGGAGTGAGATTGAGTATAAAATCAAAAATCTAATGACATGCAAAACCAGCTATGTGGTATATCTCCTGAGGTGCTCCTGCAACAAAATTTACGTTGGGCGTACGAAACGCCAAATAAAAACGAGGTTCGGGGAGCACCTCAGGAATATAGAAAATGGGCTAGATAGTCATGGATTATCAGCACACTTTTTGGAATGTCACAATAGGGACAGTACAGGGTTAACTGTAGTTGCCATTGAACATATCAGGAACAGAGTGAGGGGAGGGGATCGCCTCCTTGAATTGAGAAAACGGGAGACGTATTGGATCCATAGACTGGGGTCTATGGGTCCAGGTGGTCTAAACCGTGATATTGACCTAGCGGCTTTTTTGGACACCTAATAGAGGTGCACTACTGCCGGGATTTTTTTCATATACTACAGGTTGTTTGTTCTGAGTCATTTCATACATTTATTATAGTGAGAGGTTCTTTATTATATTTAGGTATTTCAGATAATACATATCTCTTCCTAAAAACATATTTTAAACATAATGTTTTATTGGTTTTATTTGATATTTAAGTTACTTTTTAGATGTGTTTTGTAAGTTATATTTTATATTCTGACAAGCGCTATATTACCGGAGATATCAGTCTATAGTTATTATAGAAGTTTTGCAGCTTGTTTTTAAAATGGATATTCCAGCATATGTAATATACGGTCCTTTTATGTTAATTGTGTATATCCTGTTCAAGTCCGTTACCATGCTCTGTGTATGGAGGGTGTGTCACTCAAGGGAAGCTACTATTGGCTATTAAATGTCTCAGCACTCCCTACATAAGACACGTCAGCAGACTAGATGGGCATTGCCTCTGACGAAGCTGGGAGGAGCCCAGCGAAATGCGTAAGGCCACGCCGATCTCTTTGACGGAGGTTCAGGTTAGCATTGTGTGCAGCGGTGTTTCCTACAGCCGGCTATAATTACAGGACCTCGCTGCCACAGTATTTACTGCCTCCCTACGTTTGAGTTTGTTACCCTGAGTTTTATCACGGCCCCACTTGTATTTGCACTTACATGTTCTGTGACATTGGAGCTCTGATTTTATGTGCAATTTAGAAGCTATAAAGGGACACATTTACCCTGGACAGTCTAACATTCACAGTGGGCTTAGTGTATTTCTCGCAGTGGGACACAAACATTTCTGACAATACAGCATATCGTTTTACCTTGATTTGGACATCTTATACAAAGTGCCATTACATACCTCATATGTTTGAGGGTGAAGTCTGTAAGTGTACATCTTGATGATTTTATTGTTTTGAATAAAGTGAAAAATTTGTTTTAATCTACACTTAGATCAATGTGTTTTTCCCTTGGCTGCGCTCCATCCCCCTTTCTGTTTTTACAGATTTTTGTTTAAATTTTATTATTTTTCATTTTAACTACTGCATAATCCATACTTGATGTATAATCAGACACCGGTGTCTATAACATTTTAATATGGGTAATTACCCATTCCTTGTATAAATAAACACATATTTTAAGAGATACATCTGTCTAGTGTGTTCTACTATTTAGTATAAGATCCTCAATATTTTGATATGTTTGTAAAAAAATAATAATAATTTTGTAAGGTTTATGAATTTAACAGAAATTAGGAATATGTATTATGGGCATAGTTTTTTTTATTAGTTAATCTTTGGGAATAAGCAATTCACTTTGTGCTACCTTTTTTAAAAAATTTTTAGCCAATTAATGGCATAGACAACATTTAAGTTGTCAAACCAGAAAATTACTGAACAGTTTTTTTTAGAAGAACACCCACAGCTCCAATGCAACCACAATGGGAAATATTTGAAGCAAAGCCACATTTCTAGTCATACCCTCCTGAACCCAGTCTGCAGGCCAAGGCTCCTCATTCCATTCCCCTTCCAGGTAAGCCCCATAACCACTCGATATGAAAAGATGAATGCACTGGTTAGACCCAGGTTCCAACCTCCATATGCAGACCCCATTGAAATGATTCATATATAGTTTACACACTAAAAGTATGGATATGGCCTCAGTGATAATAGCCCACCTACTGCAATCCCTGGCACCATTAAGCATGTCATTTAAACTGTAATTAAAGACCATCACCATGGGAATGGCTCTTCCTGCAAAACTCAAAAGTCCCAAAAGAAACTGTAAATTCTGAAATGGCATACATCATGCTGAGCAGCCACTCAAATTGCCCCCACCATGCATTGCACTTTATCCACTGGTAACCTACATTCCATTACAAGGGTGTCTATTTCAATGCCCAGGATGGTTAGACAGGTACAGGGGCCCAGAGTATTATTCTCGGCCAATGGAGCTCCAAACTCCTCCATCAACTTTATCATCAATCGCATCATATCTGCACACTGCTGAGTCGGGGGGAGCAATTAACAGGGTGAAGGAGACATACGAGGTTTAGAGGTGTGGGTGCCTTTTGATTCAACTGTTCTTTTAGCCCCAGGCTTATCCTGCTGCAGATTCTTTCTCTTTGAACATTCAACTCCAGGGCTGGGGCCTCCATAATACGTGCAGATGTGTTGAAAGGAACTTCCAGCACTCATTGCCCTAACGCCTCACGGAAACATAATAAAATGAATGCAGAGCAATCAGCATGCACCAAGAACTGAGACCCACAAGCAGGGTGTATCCTCACATACTGCCCAATACTCCTAACCAGTGGGCCCTCAAAATGTAAGCAATGTACCCATGGGGGCTGATTTATCAAAGTGCAGTGGACATGATCCAATGTAGCGGATCATGTCCGCCGCACATCGACAAATGCCGACAGCATACACTGTTGGCATTTATCATTGCACAAGCATTTCTAGTGAAATGCTTGTGCAATGCTACCCCCTGCAGATTCGCGGCCAATCAGCCGCTAGCAGGGGGTGTCAATCAACCCAATCATATCCGATTGGGCTGATTGCTCTCTGCCTCCTCAGAGGCAGCGGAGGACTTAAGGAGCAGCAGTCTTAAGACCGCTGTTTCTTAACTCCTGTTTCCGGTGAGCCTGAAGGCTCGCGTGGAAACAGTTGTATACAGCCCCATTCAGGCCATTATAAATTGGCCCCATAGCCTCTTGATCTGTTTTTGACCTTGGAAGGAACAGTAACCACTAGACATGTTCATTTGTTTTGTATTCAAATGAATGCACAAATTAATTTAAAGAAATTGAATATATACTAATGAAATTCATTAGCATATATTAATTTCCTTTAAATTAGCTTTAAAAGGTAAAAAACTTGCCTATAGGGTATTGGAGTACTGCCTTTTAAAGCTAATTTAAAGGAAATTAATATATATTAGTGGATATTGTAAGAGGTGACACTTTTTCACCTGCAGCAAAGGAACATTTACATCCGTTTTAACGATAATGAAATTACATTTTACAGAAGATTCTGTATTAGTTTAGTTTTAAACTAAACGAATACCAAATACTGCACCCAACGAATATTCAAACACATTTTTCAGAATTGTTGTTATGGATGTTTCATTCAAAATTAATTATTCACTGCTGCACAAGTCTAGTAACCATAACCTTATTTTGCTGTGCTGTTGGTGTTACGGCTCATTGATTCATGTTTGTCTCAACTAATCATGTTTTTTTGTTATTATGATTTTTATAGAGTTTTCAATCAAACAATACAGACAATGAAAAATTTAAACATGAACAGTGATGAAATCTATAATCACAATAACATAATAAACAAGTACAGTACAAAGGTAGACCATATAATTGTGTTCGAATTTCGCTGACTCGAAAAGTAAATGGCGTGAAATAGAACAGGTGTCCCTACCCAAAGGTTTTTAGGGATTGAAACTCTTAACTCGAAACAAAATCTGGCAAGCTGCATACACTCCCACCAAATATGAGGTGAGGTGCCAACATTTGGATGGCTTAAGTGCAGAAATGTTATATAAACGCAGAGGGGCTAGATGCCATTGGGTAAGGATTTTATGATAGAGCTTGTAGAGCGTAACAGTATGGAGGGATGCTTGAGTGTTTGCAACTGCTCCGACACAAAATTCAGGGATATTTCTCAGGAGAGAATGTATACTGATTTGTAGAAAATAGGATGGTTGGAGATATCCTTGTATGAAATAGAGAGGGACTTACGGGTTGCAAGCTTGGAAACCCACCACATTTCCATTCTGTAGGCTGCTTGGGCCAGGAGTTTAAGAACCCCCAAGACCACAGGAAACTCATAAGTCTCCAGAATTCAAATACCAAATGTGAGAAGTGATTGACTAGAGATCAGAATTGAGGTAAGAAGAACAGATGCCCCTCAAAATAAAGATATTTAAGAGTTTAAATCCCTAACAACCTCCAAGTGTGAAGGTAGGAATATTGTACTGCACAAAGCAGGCCTGGAATTGTGTGAAATGGATGGACGCCTGTTATATTTAACACCATTTATTTTTTGAGTCAGCAAAACTCCAAGGAAGAATATAAACAAGTCTAGCTGATTCATGGTAGGTAGATAAATTAGGTGCTGCTACCCCCTACTCGCAAAAGGCAATTGCAATATTTTAACTACCACTCCAGCCTGCTTATGTTTCAAGATGAGCTTATTACTATTTGTTGAAATTAAGCCATTCGTGATTTGGGAATAGGGATAGGCAAAGATCTATAGAAGTAAGTTAATTTGGGCAGCAAGTTCATTTTAAATGCTGCCACTCATCCATACAGATACCAATTTCATGCCGATAGTCGACGTAAGGTGAACAGCGAAGTAGCCGGCGGGGACTTCAGAACCTTCTAAACGAACACAATGACTGGAGTTGGATCTTATCTGCATCTCTCTTCAAGAATGGGGACCCTTTTCAAGTACACAAATTGATCACAAATCACCCAGAGAGGAAAAGACATTCGCCTAGATTACGAGTTTTGCGCTATAGAGGGTGTGAAAGGAATGCAACAAAAGTTGCGTTATTTCACCCTCCATAGTGCTGCCATTACAAGTTTCTGAAAAGCCTCCTTGTGCTTGCGATATGGTGGCGATAAGCTCCATACTGAACAAAATCCAAGGGCTGAGAATACATGCTCGTGCACGCTTTCCCCATAGACTTTAATGGGGAGAAGGTGTTAGAAAAAAAACTAACACCTTAAGCGCGGAATGAAAAGTTCCTTAACGCAACCCCATTAATGTCTATGGGAAAAAAAGTTACATTTAAACCGAATACCCTAACATAAACCCCTAGTCTAAACACCCCTAATCTGCTGCCCCCAACATCACTGAAACCGAAATAAAGTTATTAACCCCTAATCTGCCGCTCCCGACACCGCTGCCACTAAGAAAAGTTATTAACCCCTATTCCGCCATTCCCGGACATCACCGTCACTAATAAAAGTTATTAACCCCTAAACCTCTGACCTCCCACATCACCGCCACTAAATAAACCTATTAACCCCTAAGCCACCAGCACCCCACATCACAAACTAATTAAACTATTAACCCCTAAACCTAACAACCCCCTAACTTTATAATAAAATTACAATATCCCTATCTTAAAATAAATAAAAACTTACCTGTGAAATTTAAAAAACCTAAGCTTAAACTAACAATTAAGCTAACATAACTATTATACTAAACTATTATACTAAAATTAAAATAACTACCAATTAAAAAAAAATATATACATTAAAAAAAAAAAAACTGCTAAAAAATTTTAAGTCTAAAATTACAAAAAAATTAAAAATACTAAATTACGAAAAATAACAAACACTAAATTACGAAAAATAACAAACAAAATTATCAAAAATAAAAACAGTTACACCTAATCTAATAGCCCTATAAAAATAATAAAACGACCCCCAAAATAAAAACACCCCCTAGCCAACAATAAACTTCCAATAGCCCTTAAAAGGGCCTTTTGTAGGGCATTGCCCCAAATAAATCAGCTCTTTTACCTTGAAAAAAATACAAAGACCCCCCAACAGTAAAACCCACCACCCAACCAACCCTCCAAAACAAAAAACCTAACTCTAACAAAAGCCTAAACTACTCATTCCACTGAAAATGGCATTTGTATGGGCATTGCCCTTAAAAGGGCATTCAGCTCTTTTACATTGCCCTGAAAAGGGCATTCAGCTATTTTTAAAAAGCCCAAACGCTAATCTAAAAAAAAAAACACCCAAAAAAAGTTAAAAAAAAAAACCTAACACTAACCCCCGAAGATCCACTCACAGTTTCTGAAGTCCGGACATCCATCCTCATCCAGGCGACGAGATGTCTTCATCCAGGCGGCGAGAAGTCTTCATCCAGGTGGTATCTTTTATTTTCATCCAGACGGCATCTTCTAGCTTCATCCCAGCGGCGTCTAGCTTCGTCCTGGTGGCACGGAGCTGATACATCCTTGAAGACATCTGGCGCGGAGCGTCTTCTTCATACGGTCACCGCCATATACTGGATCTTCAATGCAAGGGAGCCTTTTTAAAATGGCGTCCCTTGCATTCATATTAGCTGATTTGATTCTTGAAATTAAAATCAGCCTATAGGATGAGAGCTACTGAAATTCAATTTCATTAGCTCTCATGCTATTGGCTGATTTGAATTTTAAGAATCAAATCAGCCAATAGGTATGCAAGGGACGCCATTTTGAAAAGGCTCCCTTGCATTGAAGATCCAGTGTATGGCAGTGACCGTATGAAGAGGACGCTCTGCGCCGGATGTCCTCAAGGATTGATCCGCTCCACGCTGCTGGGATAAAGATAGAAGACGCCGCCGGGATGAAAATAGAAGATGCTGCCTGGATGAAGATAGATGATGCCGCCTGGATGAAGACTTCTCGCTGCCTGGATGAAGACTTCCGGCTGCCTGGATGAGGATGGATGTCTGGACTTCAGATACTGTAAGTGGATCTTCGGGGGTTAGTGTTAGTTTTTTTTTTTACTTTTTTTGGGTGGTTTTTTTTTAGATTTGGGTTTGGGCTTTTTAAAAAGAGCTGAATGCCCTTTTCAGGGCAATTTAAAATAGATACGGCATAATGTAATGCCTAGCATTCCTAAGTAGATATGCAATAGTTTGGCTGAGCACAATACAAATTACTGTAAATTTTTATCAATTTATTTATTGTTTAACATACTTGGTCCATTCAGGAATCTGTCAGTTTATCTTTACACCCTTTTGGTATCACTACAAGTAAAATAAGTTTTTTTTTGTTGATTTTTTTTCTGTGGCACAGTACTATTTGTTTCTCTTGGTTGTAACAATATTGGATGCTTAGGAACTTGTTTAAGTATATATTTAATTGTCGTTATCTTCTAGAAAGCAGGAGATGTTCTTATGCACTTTGTGAAATTGAGTAACAATTTTTTGATCTTGTCAATGACACCTATTGTTCAATACATTAATTAGGGGTGTGTTTTTTAAATGTTGTAACCAGCCAATGAATGGCTTTTTATCCGTATAAATAGGTGCTGTGTGCCAGATGGATCAGGCATTGATTACGGCTTCCGCTGAAACGCGTAAGCCTATCTGACACACAACATCCCTTTGAATTGCTTCACTCTTTTAAGATGTTTGAATAAAATATTTTTGTTTTATAGCAGACGGACTGCATTCCTTCTTCTTTCTTCATTCTTTAGGGCAATGCCCTACAAAAGGCCCTTTTAAGGGCTATTGGTAGTTTATTATAGGCTAGGGGATGTTTTTATTTTGGGGGGCTTTTTTATTTTTATAGGGTTATTAGATTAGGTGTAATTGTTTTTATTTTTGATAATTTCGTTTGTTATTTTTTGATATTTAGTGTTTGTTATTTTTCGTAATTTAGTATTTTTAATTTTTTAAATTTTAGACTTACATTTTTTTAGTAGTGTTAGGTTTTGTTTAATATGTAATTTAGTTTTTTTAATTGGTAGTTATTTTAATTTTATTATAATAGTTTAGAATAATAGTTATGTTAGGTTAATTGTTATTTTAAACTTAGTTTTTTTTACTATTTCACAGGTAAGTTTTTATTTATTTTAAGATAGGGATATTGTAATTTTAATTTAAAGTTAGGGGGTGATAGGTTTAGGAGTTAATAGTTTAATTTATTAGTGGCGATGTGGGGGGCTGGCGGTTTAGGGGTTAATAGGTTTAGGTAGTAGTGGCAATGTGGGGGCTGGCAGATTAGGGGTTAATAGGTTTAGTTAGTGGCAGCGGTGTCAGGGAGCGGCGGAATAGGGGTTAATAACTTTATTATATTAGCGGGGATGCAGGTGGGCGGCAGATTAGGGGTTAATAGGTTTAATATAGTGTTTGCAATGCGGGAGGTCCTCGGTTTAGGGGTTAATAGGTAGATTATGGGTGTTGGTGTACTTTGTAACAGTTAAGTTATTAGTTTTGTGAAACATTTTTGTTTCACAAAATCCATAACTACTGCTCTCAGATGGCGTTATGGATCGGGTCGGTATAGGCTGTAACGCAAGCATTTTAGCCTCACCTTACAACCTGTAATACCGGCGTTATGGAAATCTCACGCAAAAACATCATTTTTTTGAGTGCGGGATTGACGTTGCGTTACAGGCTAAAATGCTTGTGGTGTAGCTATACCAACACGACTCGTAATGGCTGCATTACTGTTTTTATGCTGAAATTGCCATTTTTCAGCATTAAAACTGTAACACAAAACTCTTAATCTAGCCGTGTGGAAGCTGAGATCCTGAGCAGGGACCAGCACAGAAAAGTCAGAAGGGATGCGGGTGATGTGCTTTTTTAACTCACAATTTCTGGTAAACATTTGTTTATGTTTTAACTGTCAATAAATTATCTCCTTGAGTCCATGCCAAGAAATGCAGAGGACATTTCATTTACCAGTACTATTTTTGAAAATATGGAGAAGTAGATAGAAATTGTATTCAATAATAATAGACACATTGGGCTAGGTTACAAGTGGCACGATATTAAGCATTCTCGGTCGAGGGTAAATACCGCTAAAAGTAAGCTTTTCAGACATGCAAGTTAGCGTGAGTATTACAAGTTGAAAGTAAAACATTTCTTCTGCACTCTCCAAGAAGTCTGTTGGAGAAGAAGTTACCGCAGTTGCAATATCCAAAGTCCTAAAGTTAGCGTGCATCAGGTTTGATTTTTTTTAATATTTTAGAACATCTATAATAATTATTTACATTCATTATTAATATGTTTCAATATTTTATTTTTAATAATAATATAATGCACATTAATATAACTCATAATAGGTTAGCCCACATGAAGAATTAGTCTTGTTGGGTTTGGACTTTGCACATAAATCTCCTGCTAAGATTAAACATCACTCTTTACAGGATTGCAGATGAGGAAGGAACTTACTAAAGGCCTTAATTTGTCCAGTGTTGGGGCCATAGTAGAAGGTCAGGGTGTACAGGATGTCAATCAACTTGTATGTCGCAATTTGGTACCGACCATGAGGATCTGCATCCAAGGATAGCCATTCTATTCTTGTTTTTTTTTTTTTTTTAAATAGGACATCTTTCTATAACTGGAAACATTTTGGATTTCAGTGAAGCAGCAGCTGACTATATCAGTGGGTTTCCTGGAGAAAAGTAATTTTAGAATGTGCATAAAACAAGTAGCATAGAAGCATGCTCCTCTTTGTCACAGTATTAAGACCTCTAACAGTATGGGTAGTACAAACTAGCACCATGGCTTAAGGGGCGGTGACAGGGTAGGAAGAGAAGAAAAAAGATAAAGAAGATCAGTTGTAAAATTGCAATTGTCAGTTATTAATAGCCCTAGTGACAGTAAAAAGAAAGCCACATGAAAGTTTTATCGTGGTATAAGCATCCAAAACCTCACAGTTAGTCCCCAAATGTAGTGGTTCCTTATTGTGGGGGGTGTAGACTACTGTTTAGTAAGTAAGTAAGAAGGGTGCTGGTAATTAATTGTAGTAGTCTTTAAAAATGGAGTATGAACAAAAGAGATGGGGGTGATGCAAATGTCAGGATGGCAAAAATGTGGCTGGACTTTAAAGATTGATATAGGGAAGAAGGGGAGAGGTAAACTTTCCCACCGGTGGTTAATACGGAGAACAGAAAAAAAAGGCAAAAGGGAGAGAGAATACCCAATTGATGTCAGTATCTTGAAGACAACAAATCTCCTCTACGTTAGACAAGAAAGGGAGTTCTGGCTTTAAACAAACAACAGAAATGTAGTTAAACACAAACCTGTATAAAATATATATATAAAAATATAAAATATTGTTAATAACAATAAATAATTTGTATAAATTGTAATAAATCATTATCATACTTAATCCATTTTTATATATATTTACTAATTATTATCATTACTAATAATTTGCCTATATTTTATATAAAATAAATACTTAAGGCACCCTAATAACTCCTTTCAGACTTAGAACTTACACGCCTTAATAGAAATAACTCAGTTCTACATGTGCGCTAAACCCAACAGGAGTTAAATTAAGGTCATATAAAATATTAAAAAAAAATATTATTAATAATTATTAATAAGTAGTAAACATTAAAAATATAATTAAATATTATAATGATTAATTTATTACAAATTATAAAAACCTCTCTAATAATTATTTATTTTCATTAATAATATTTTTCATTATTTTGTACAAAATAAGTATATAACGCAGCCTAATAGAACTACTGAGGGGTTTAGTGCACATGCAAAACTTATGCGCCTTAATCGAATCAACAGGTGTATTAAACTTGACAGGAGTAAAACAATTCTTAATGTGCACTAAGCCGACATAAGTAAAACAATTCTTAATGTGCACTAAGCCGACATAAGTAAAACAATTCTTAATGTGCACTAAGCCGACATAAGTAAAAAAATTCTTAATGTGCGCTAAGCCAACAGGAGTTATTTTTGTATTGCTATAATACATATACATAGGACTAAAAGGTGGGAAAATGTTGGAAGTAGCACACTAAAGTAATCCCCTCAGTACGGGGAAGGGAATGTTGGGTGTGCACTGTCCTTCCTGTTCCTTTTAAGGTGTTATAAAATCTTCGGTACTGTGCAATCTTTTCACCTGTAATTGGCTTTAGCGCTCTAGGAACAGGGATTTTTTAGCTGAATGAGAGAAATGAGTTTATGGCTAATGAGTTAGTGGTTGTTAGTGTTTTCTTGTTTTCATACAATAGTCATATTTCTTATTAAGTTGTATTATTCACTGATATTTGTTTAGGTACACAAGTACATGTACGTACATAGTTTAAAGGGACATGAAACCCAACATTTTTATTTCTTGATTCAGATAGAACATACAGTTTTAAACAAATTTCCAATATACTTCTATTATCAAATGTCCTTGATTTTATTGATATCCTTTGTTAAAAGGCAGGATGTTAGGTTCAGGAGTGTGCACGTGTCTGTAGCACTATTCGGCAGCAGTTTAGCAACAATGTTATACATTAGCAAGATCACTATATGGCAGTACTGTTTCCTGACATGTAATGCTCCAGACATGTCCAAGCTACTTATCTAGATATATCTTCATCAAAGAATAACACAAGAACAAAGCACATTTGATAACAGAAATACATTTAAAACTTTTTTTATAATTGTATTCTCAATATGAATCATGAAATAATTTTTTTGGTTTCATGTGTTAAACTTTCCTTTCACTTAACCTTCGCCTTGTGTTTTATTTTTTATTTTTTTTCTTGACCAACTTATTATTTCCTGACGGTGTTCTTGCCCTATCTTTCTCCACAAAACCTTGACTTTGACTGGTGGTTCCCTATACCCACAATTCTTTTTTTTCCTTCTTTCTTTTAAACACTTCTTTTCTTTAAGTGTATTGTATTTGGAGTCTTGTGATTTTTTTCTATTATTATTATTTTTTTGCTGTATTTTTTGGGCATTTTCCTCGAAGTCTCTATCTATCTTTCGGCTAGATTTAGAGTTTTGTCGGTAACGACCCGCTGGCTTTTTTTCCCCTGCACCTTTTAAATACCGCTGGTATTTAGAGTTCACAGAAGGGCTGCGTTAGGCTCCAAAAAGGAGCGTATAGCATATTTACCGCCATTGCAACTCTCAATACCAGCGGTGCTTACGGACGCGGCCAGCTCGTGCACGATTCCTCCATAGAAAACAATGGGGCAGTTTGAGCTGAAAAAAAACCTAACACCTGCAAAAAAGCAGCGTTCAGCTCTTAACGCAGCCCCATTGTTTCCTATGGGGAAACACTTCCTAAGTCTGCACCTAACACCCTAACATGTACCCCAAGTCTAAACACCCCTAACCTTACACTTATTAACCCCTAATCTGCCGCCCCCGCTATCGCTGACACCTACATTATAATATTAACCCCTAATCTGCCGCTCCTTACACCGCCACAACCTACATTATCCCTATGAAGCCCTAATCTGCTGCCCCTAACACCGCTGACCCCTATATTATATTTATTAACCCCTAATCTGCCCCCCCACAACGTCGCCACCAGCTACCTACAATAATTAACCCCTAATCTGCCGACCGGACCTCACCGCTACTATAATAAATGTATTAAACCCTAATCCGCCTCACTAACCCTATAATAAATAGTATTAACCCCTAATCCGCCTCACTAACCCAATAATAAATAGTATTAACCCCTAATCTGCCCTCCCTTACATCGCTGACACCTAACTTCAAGTATTAACCCCTAATCTGCCGTCCGGACCTCGCCGCTACTCTAATAAATGTATTAACCCCTAAAGCTAAGTCTAACCCTAACCCTAACACCACCCTAAGTTAAATATAATTTAAATCTAACGAAATAAATTAACTCTTATTAAATAAATTATTCCTATTTAAAGCTAAATACTTACCTGTAAAATAAACCCTAATATAGCTACAATATAAATAATAATTATATTGTAGCTAGTTTAGGATTTATATTTATTTTACAGGCAACTTTGTATTTATTTTAACCAGGTAAAATAGCTATTAAATAGTTAATAACTATTTAATAGCTACCTAGTTAAAAGCCAACAGGAGTTATTTTTGTATTGCTTTAATACATATACAAAGGTGGGAAAATGTTGGAAGTAGCACACTAAAGTAATCCCCTCAGTACGGGGAAGGGAATGTTGGGTGTGCACTGTCCTTCCTGTTCCTTTTAAGGTGTTATAAAATCTTCGGTACTGTGCAATCTTTTCACCTGTAATTGGCTTTAGCGCTCTAGGAACAGGGATTTTTTAGCTGAATGAGAGAAATGAGTTTATGGCTAATGAGTTAGTGGTTGTTAGTGTTTTCTTGTTTTCATACAATAGTCATATTTCTTATTAAGTTGTATTATTCACTGATATTTGTTTAGGTACACAAGTACATGTACGTACATAGTTTAAAGGGACATGAAACCCAACATTTTTATTTCTTGATTCAGATAGAACATACAGTTTTAAACAAATTTCCAATATACTTCTATTATCAAATGTCCTTGATTTTATTGATATCCTTTGTTAAAAGGCAGGATGTTAGGTTCAGGAGTGTGCACGTGTCTGTAGCACTATTCGGCAGCAGTTTAGCAACAATGTTATACATTAGCAAGATCACTATATGGCAGTACTGTTTCCTGACATGTAATGCTCTAGACATGTCCAAGCTACTTATCTAGATATATCTTCATCAAAGAATAACACAAGAACAAAGCAAATTTGATAACAGAAATACATTTTAAACTTTTTTTATAATTGTATTCTCAATATGAATCATGAAATATTTTTTTTGGTTTCATGTCTTTCCTTTCACTTAACCTTCACCTTGTGTTTTATTTTTATTTTTTTTCTTGACCAACTTATTATTTCCTGACGGTGTTCTTGCCCTATCTTTCTCCACAAAACCTTGACTTTGACTGGTGGTTCCCTATACCCACAATTCTTTTTTTTCCTTCTTTCTTTTAAACACTTCTTTTCTTTAAGTGTATTGTATTTGGAGTCTTGTGATTTTTTTCTATTATTATTATTATTATTATTATTTTGCTGTATTTTTTGGGCATTTTCCTCAAACTCAATCTATCTTTGTGTTTTCATGCATATCTTTCTATCAATCTTTGTGATTTTATTTTTATCTTTCGTTTTTAAATAGAAAAGGTTGTTTTTAATGGTAGCTTAATTTTAAGGATTAGGTAATTCTCACATTTTTTTTTTTTTAGTTTCCAGAGTGTTTTGCTTCTAGTAATGGCTAGCGGGAGTGAAAGCCTTAGAGGGAGGGGTGTATTATGTATATTTATATAAAATATAATATTTTAGCTAAGTGAGTTTGGATAGGGTAAAAATAGAAATATAAACAATGTATCTTTCTATGGTTAGTTATTTCATACCTACTCATTTATAGAAAAATGTAGATATAAAATACTAAATTTTGGCTTATTGTGAAGGTAAACGTATGCTATATAAGGGACTATTACTATCTACTCTGCACACCGTAAAAAATAAACATTTTGTTTTCTTTTTTGCATTTCATATGGTGGTGCATTCCTATAATATCCTATTTCTGCATACAAAAGTTATTTTCTAAAAATGCCTGGCCTGCTAAGAGAATGTGTGTGGGTGCCTCAAAAAAAAAGTTGACATTTATATCTAAATGTAATGAGGGTCAGCAACTTCAGCACAGGGGCCAAAAGGCTTCTCAGAGATGGTGGAATTAAATAACCCTAAAATTGTTTGTTCAGGGTGATTGACAGGCCCTGCTCTTGTGCAATTGGTTAAGTGGGGCCAGGAGGCACCACTGCACAAGAACTTCCTTGTGCAGAAATGAAAGCTGGACCTTATCTTAACCTTATCTGGCCAACACATGATAGAGTGTGAATTTGTTTGATCACAATGAAAATTGGATGTTTCTTTTGTTTTAACGTAATGAATATCCGAATTAATGCGAATTAAAGAAAATTAAACAAAATGTAACATTACTCATTACTCATTTTTTTAAGGGGTTAATAAAACTTACCTTAACACTTCTGGAGAGAATGCTAACCTGATCCTCTTTTTGCCAGATGCCTGGCCGCACTAACAAATTAGTGGTTCACTCGCATGTTATATTTGCTAGACAGAGGCTTTTTGCTTGTAAAAAAAAGCTGAACTTCGAATTTTGCAAATGCGTTAACGTATTGCCCCCCATAGACTTCAATGGAGTGGGAAAAGTGGGAAAAAACTAAAACTCTTACTCACAAGCTAACCTGATCGCGTTTCTCAAGTGCGCTAACCCGACATAAAACATAAATATTTTTTTACATTCCAATGTTCTTTACCAAGCACAATTTATACATATTTATATATAGTCCACATGTATCTGCACTCTCACCTTCCAAGTAATGGTCAACAACCAGGATGTGCTAGATCAGAGGGTATAATAAAAAGAACTGCACTCCTAAACCTATATTAATATATTTTTTACATATATAATCATAATATTTGCATACAAAATATGTATATTTAGAAGCATTTAAAACCTTTGAGTTATGAATTTTGGTCATAACAACAACTCTATGAACCTCTGTTCCTTTTATGTCCTAAGCTAATGTATACTACCCCAGCAGTTTGTACTGCAAGACTACATCTGTATTATTTACATCTTATGATATTGGTTCTCTAATTTATAAGAAAGGTGTATGGAAACAAAAGTAAATGGAAAATAAAAAAAATCTGCCAGCAATACAGTTTAGTACAGACTTTTAAAGTGTTGATTCTGCATGACTAACTAATTGATTGCTTCAGCTAGGGTTAATTAATTAATTAGCAGACTTGAATTAGATATTGTAAGTATTCAATAATTCACATTAATTGGCATAAGCTACAAAACCTTTATTAGTACATAAAATGAACATTTAAAATCCACATAGAAACTAATATTCTCTTGATACTTTCATTAAACAACCATATAAAATTACTTGCTTCATTATGTATTTTAGTTACTTTTCTTTTCATTCTATGATATCTCTTCACCTTTTTCTCTTGCCAGCCAGTTTTAAGTGCCTATTTGAAATCAATTTCTCTAATAATAGGCTTAATGAGCTCATCAATTAAGACTGCCATAATGGAATGTAACTGTGTGGTTTCAGTTATCAGTTAAACTCTGGAACTAATTTCCATGCTTCATCTATCAAAAATGAATGGTTAATATTGTTTAGCTTCTGCTGTAGGATGATAGGGAGACCCAGAAGCCCTTCTTCTTTAATGTCCAAGAGTCCTGAATTTCATCTTGAATGGAGGATGGCAGAATCATTCCAAAGAATAAAGACAGTGAAGATCTGCCCATATACAGATTTACTGGAGGTGTGGTTCTGTTAATGTGAATGCCAGCAAAGTAATTAGTAATAATGGATTACATTTTTAGACCTATTAGATAAACTGATGGCTGCACAGGGTTTCTAAGATGATTGCCTTCCTCAGCTGTAATAATTGCTTCTTGTGCAATCTTTTTGACTGTCAGTTAAGAAGCCAATTGATAATCTGTTTGATAGTTATGGTGTTTTTCTTGTTGCAGAATTTAATTCAATAAAACCCCCATGTAAAACATTATTAATAATGTAATGTATTTGTAGCTGGCATTTACATTCGTTTGGACTACAGAACTACAGTATATATTGAGAATGGAGAAAGAAAAAGTAAAATTTGTCCTGTCCTTTTTTGAAAAGAAACATTAACAGTAAACAGCCAGAGTAGATATTTTTGTTAAAGCGAGCCACACATGTTGAAATGAGGGCACGTACCAAAATGGACAGAAATCAATAGTTTCTTTTATATTATCATTTTTAATCAATAGTCAATTAATGCCCTATTCAACTTATTGAGGACAACACTACATACGAGAGTTGATCTGGCCTTAAACGAATTATGAGATCAGCTATATGACCTATGTTAATGCATCATAACGCTTAATACAGGGCTAGATTACAAGAGGTGCGCTGACATTAGTGTGCACGTGATATAAGAATATCACGGGTGTGTTAATTTTTGCACGTATTACAATTTGAGTGCAATCGAACTTAACGCACACTGGGTTAGCGTGACTGAAACCTCACGTAACGGCTTAGGTAATAAAAAACATTTGCACCAAATACAACATAAATACATATTTTTTATGCTCATAAAAACACTATCTGATAAAAATGATTCACATAAATATAAATAAAAATATTTGATGGGGTTCAAAAATATATGATATATGGACATGAATTTCACTACAAAGGGCTATTTTATATAAATATATATATTTGTATGTGTCTAAATAATAATTCTATAATAATATTTAATAATTTGTTTTACTGTCTTTGTATTTACTGTAAACATTTTACATTACAATGTTCTTCACATACAGGAAAATTGTATTTTTATTTTAAATACATATATATATATATATATATATATATATATGTCTGTATATCTATTCCTATATATAGGCATAGACCTATATTTTTATTTAACATTAGCATATATATATAGAAAAAAATATTTAATAATAAAAAATATAATTTTTTTGTAAGTGAAGAACATAGGATTGTAAAATATGTTTAATGTGATTTGGGTTGCACATTTTAAGTCTAATGCGGTTGTCGGGTTAGCGCACATGAAGAATTAGTAATCTTAAAGGGATAAAAAATTAAACTTGCATAATTCAGATAGACACTTTTAAATTCACTTCTATTTTTAAATGTGCTTTTTTCTCTTAGTATCTCTTGTAGAAAAATAATATGCACATATCCTACACTAATGGGAGAGCTCGCTGCTGATTGGTGCCTGCACACATTTGTCTCTTGTGATTGGCTAACTAAATGTGTTCAGCTAGCTGCCAGTAGTGCAATGCTGCTCCTTCAGCTAAGGATAACAAAATAATGAAGTAAATTTGATAATAGAAGTAAACAGGAAAGGTGTTTAAAATTATCTGCTTTGTCTAAATCATGAAAGAAAATGTTGGGGTTTCCTGTCCTTTTAAGGCGCGTTATTGAAAAATAAATATTAAAAAATACTAATAATTATTAATTATTATAGTTACTGTAAAAAATAAATGTATTCTATGGATTATTATTTATAATTTTATAGAACATCTATCATAGTTTTTAATAATTATGATTAAAGGGACA
Organism: Bombina bombina; assembly: GCF_027579735.1. Classification (NCBI taxonomy): domain Eukaryota; kingdom Metazoa; phylum Chordata; class Amphibia; order Anura; family Bombinatoridae; genus Bombina; species Bombina bombina. Next base: position 1,346,506,151 of record NC_069500.1, on the reverse strand, counting down.
CTGAACCCAAATTATTCTTTCATGATTCAGATAGACTTTCTAATTTACTTCTATTATCAATTTTTCTTCATTATCTTGCTATCTTTATTTAAAAAAGAAGGCATCTAAGCTAAGGAGCCTGCAAATTTTTGGTTCAGAACCATGGATAGCACTTGTTTATTGGTGCTGTCCAATCAGTAAGGACAACCCAGGTTGTTCACCAAAAATGGGCCGGCATCTAAACTTACATTCTTGCTTTTCAAATAAACATACCAAGAGAATGAAGAAAACTTGATAATAGGAGTTAATTAGAAAGTGGATTAAAATTGCATGCTCTCTTGGAATCACGAAAGAAACATTTTGGGTTCAGTGTCCCTTTAATATTTTTTAATAAACAGCAAAAGAGAAAATCCCCTTTTGGTGACTCTATGCATACACTGAAAAGAACCTTTAAATATCCACACTTCAGTTGAAGTGGCTATAGGAGTCCTGGACATACACACACTGTATAAGGGATTGCGTGGATACATATAATGCGCAGACACTGTGGTATGGGGAATTATATCATCTACCTGTGATGAAGCGGACTAGTAGTTCAGTCTTGTTACTGTGAGGATCACTCATCCAAAAGCCTCCTGTTGCACGGTATGTAGTTACTCCGCTATAAGCGTTGGATTATAAAAATTCGCTGGTATATTTGTTTTTCTAATATTTTTTAATATATAATATTTCTATAACAGGCCTTAAAGGGCCACTAAACCCAAAATCTTGATTCAGATAGAACATACAAATTTAAACCACATTACTATTTACTTCTATTATTTATTTTGCTTCATTTTTTAGATATCCTTAGTTGAAGAAAAAGCAATGCACATGGGTGAGCCAATCACATGAGGTTTCTATGTGCAGCAACCAATCAGCAGCTACTGAGCATATCTAGATATGCTTTTCAGCAAAGAATATCAAGAGAATAAAACAAATTACATAATAGAAGTAAATTAGAAAGATGTTTAAAAATGCATTCTCTTTCTAAATCATGAAAGAAAAAATGTGGTTGTCATGTCCCTTTAAGATAACTCAGTCTTCATATACACTAACCCGACACTGCGTTAGACCTAAAGCGTGAAACATGAAGGGTGTTACACATATTTTACATTCTTTTATGTCTGAACTTTAGTCAGCTGATTAGACTTGAGCTAAAACTTGAAAACCACAAGTTAAAGGGACATTGTAATATTTTCTCCCTTTAATATGTTCTTAATGGTCCATTTTACCTTTTAGTGCAGATCCTAGGGCCGAACTGTTAAGCCTCCTGTTAGTGGGGCCAGGGCTCTGGCAAGAAAAGGATTGGGTTGTTACGCTCTCCAGAGCGCATTAGGGTAAGAATGCAGCTTTAGGGGAACTTTTCAACAAGAAGGAATACCTTGCAACTGATCGCTTTGCAGGGGGTCACACTGAAGCCTGAAATAACGGGGTGCCAGTAAAGATGCGTAGAAACAGGCCGCCAAGATTCAGGAACATGAAAGGAAATACTCCATTCGTAAAGCTAAAAAATCCTTGGATTTATTAAACAAAATCAAACAAACAAACTCAGGAGGCACCTGACATTCATCTTTCGCGTTTCCCCCTACATAAAGCGTTTAATCATAGATAACTTTTCACCTGTAGCTCTGACACATTAACATTTGTTTTAACAAAGAAGAATGTAAATATGTAACAAACATCTTGTATTAAACGAATAGTGCAGGGAACAAATATTCAGGGAAACAAATTTCCTCAAATATTTGTAATGAAAATTATTTCTGAAACAATATTTTTCCCTGCACATATATATCGTAATTGCACTCATTTGATCACATCATCAGAGGCATTAAAAGAAGAAGCTTGAGGATCCTGTGCATTAAATTTAGTGCACCCCTTAGTAGACCGATCTGACATTGGAACATACACAGTGCACCCTGAACCACCAATCATGTTAACCTGCTTACTTCTAGAGCATACCTGAGTTCCAGCAGAACTCATCGCTCTCTTCATAATGGAGCACTGAGACTTTACTTTGAAATACTTCTTTGGGTTAGCTTGGTCCTTATCTCGCACAGTTAAACCCTGGCAGCCTGACAAAAATATAGCTATACCAAATAGAATCTATTATTCTGATAAGAAAAATCTTATCATTCCTTTCATTGGGCCCTTAGGGATAGGCATGAAAATTATTATGATACATCATTAGAGATGTGTATTTGGGCTTTGGACGAATGCAAATTCTTTAAAATTTTGCTGATTTATCAAGTCGTCTAATACATGAACAGCCAAATACACTATTGGACAAAACAAAGAAAGAATACATGATTTCTTGATGAAAAACAATTTGTTCTTTCTTTCATGCCATTTGGCACCAAAGAAAGTACATGAAAGGCAGAAGGATTTATATTGTTTGGTTAATCAGCTGCTTGTTTGTAATGACGTACAGCCAGGGACGGAACTATAGGGGGTGCAGAGGGCACAACTGCCCAGATAAAAAAAAAACAAAAAAATGTTGACCTGCCACTGCCTGCACTGATATCATGTGAGTGTGAAGTGATACTTCACTAATGTCTCTGTGTCTGACGACAGGGGTTAGTGTTTCTGTTTTACCCATTGGTGTTTGTGTGTGTGTGTGTGTGTGTGTATCTGTATATGTATGTATGTGACTGTGTGTGTATTTATGCATGTATGTGTGTTTGTGCGTGTATGTTTGTGGAACCAGCAAATTACAGACCTTGTTACTACAGCATGGGGGGCGGGGGTAAACAGTGTCACTATACAGTACCCCTATATAGAGTATGGGGGGGCTAGATAATGTCACAGACTACTGTGGTCACTTTATAAAGTACTGGGGCGGGTAGGGTCAGGCCAGCCATTTCACCGGCAGATTACAGACTGTGCCACTAACTCATACAGTACTGGTGGGTTAAACAATGTCACTATATACAGTAATAGGGGGTCAGACCATCTCACAGACTGTGGGCACAGGTATCTCCTTTTGCAGACATGTAATCTGATTCACATTTTTTTTCTGTGTTAAATGTAAAAAAAAAAAAGATATGTATCAAATTCACCTTTTTCGTGGGGGGGTCCGTCTTAAATTCTTGCATCTGGGCCCTGTGGTTTCTAGTTACGCCTCTGTGTACAGGGGTCTGACCATTTATGTGTTCATAATCCCCTGTCCAATCCTGCCATAGTATTACCAATGATTAATGTTAGGGACAGTCAGTCAGGCACTAAATGTTGGATTTTAGTCCAATGAAGACCTAACCTAGCACAGAGAGGTAAGAGAATAGAGAAGGCTCAGACATTTTAATAATTTTGACTGGTGCTATAGGGCTATGCAGTTGTGTGATTTTGGTGCCTCTGTGAGCTAGTTATTGACTCAAATTTAATTAAAGTTGTATGTTCTGTCAACATTGATTGATAGTTTTTTTGTTTTTTTTTATTGTTTAAATCCTTTAGTGTAAGATTTTTGATTGTCTATATGTGCTGTTCTAATTGGAAATAACCGTAACAAATGCCCACATGGATGAAATTTGACTGAACTAAACATTTTGAAAAATGAGAAACAATTCTTTCAGACTAAACACATTTTTTGCCTGTGCACATGGGAATTAAAGTTTACAAAAACTGTACAATTTGACTCACTGTAAAACAAATTAGTATTAGATATTTTATAATGAAAGAAAAAATGCTAATATGATTTATATATATATATATATAACAAAATCTGAGCTGCACAAGGATAAGGTGCACTGATAGACACAAATAAGAAATAATTACAGACAGTCAGAATAGGGTAGTGCAATGTTACCCCAATGGATTAAATATATATAACAAAGTTTTGAGTCTATTCATATACAGACCAGTTAGGTAGTCCCAAAAGCGGCTCCTTCTTAAAATCTTGTGATATAAATCTTATAATAAAGACCCATTTTTAAAATCCCACATTCGTGGCTCTGGGAGAATGGGTAGATCACACAGATGTGGGTCTTGACTTCCACTTTAAAGGATAGCTCTCCCTTTATGAATCTCTGGTGCAGCTCCCAAGATCACTGAGCACTAAGGAGTACTCATGCAAAGAGGCACTGGAATATAAGAACAAAGAAGCGCATTCTCGATTCAAGGTAAGAGTAATTCACTTTAATTAGAGCACATAATCATATCAACTTACTGGAGATAAAAGATAAAAACGCCTTTAAAGAAAATACAGTACATACGCGGCTCCTAGCGGCTTTCCAGGCATTTAAACCTGCTTGCATCTATTCTCAGTCCTCCGCTCAAGGCAAATAAAGTGTTTCTCAAAAGTTCCTTTTCATAAGTGACACACCAGCTGTAAAGTGACCTCGTCTACGCGTTTCGTCTGTCTTATGCAGACTTTTTCAAGACACTCGGTTCAACAGGGTGAGCAACACTAAAATTGTTATTGTTTAAAAAGATAGATAACGCCTTTACTTCCCAATACCCAGATTTGCACAACCAACATTGTTATATTAATATACTTTATAGCATTGAAACCTTTAAATTTCTGCCTGTTTCTAAGCCACTACAGACAGCCTCTTATAACATGCTTTTTTATTTGCTTTTCACAACAGGGGACTGCTAGTTCATGTGAGCCATTTAGCGCAGTAAAAGAGTAATTTTTACTTTGGGGGGTTTGGTGAGTGGGGGGGTTTTATTGTTAGATGGGACTTTGTTTATTTTTAATTTAAAAGAGCTGATTTCTTTAGGGCAATGCCCTACAAATAGCCCTTTAAAGAGCTATTGGTAGTTTATTTTTAGATTAGGGGCGTTTTTATTTTGGGTTTGGCTTTTTAATTTTCATAGGGATTAGGTTTCATTTTTTTATTTTGGATAGTGTTGTTTATTTTTTTCTGTATTTTTACTTTTTTATTTTTTGTAGCTTGGGGGTTACTGTTCTCACACATAGACTGCCCTCTGGGCAAGCTTATCAACTAGTGCATAATAATCAAATAATTACTTCAGTAGCAACCTCATCTAATCTTGCTCAAATGGGATACTCAAATATGGGCAAATAGTTACTCCTATGTAGTGATAAAGAACAACTCTTGTTTTTGAGGATGCAAAATTGAAGTCAAGAAAATACATAGAATAATAAATGTAAATAAAAATCTGTTACTTAAAGGGATACTGAAGCCAATTTTTTTTCTTGCATGGTTCAGATAGAGCAGTCAATTTTCAGCAACTTTCTAAGTTACTCCTATTATCAAATTTTCTTCATTCTCTTGCTATCTTTATTTGAAAAGCAGTAATGTAAAGCTTAGGAGCCGGACCATTTTAGGTTCAACACCCTGGATAGCTCTTGCTTATTGGTGGCTACATTTATCCACCAATCAGCAAGCAGTACCCAGGTGCTGAACCACAAATGGGCCGACTCCTAAGCTTTACATCCCTGCTTTCCAATTAAAGACAGCAAGAAAACAAAGAAAAAATGATAATAGGAGTAAAGTAGAAAGTTGTTTAAAATTGCATGCTCTATCTGAATTATTAAAGGATTACTAACTTTTAACATTTTTATCTAAAACAGACCCCACATTTCCAAACATAAATATAAACATTATTAAACTGACCTACTTTGATCCATAAACGAAGTTAACATTTGCAGATGACGTCACGTAATCCAGCCCTCCAATATGGGCAGTACATGTCCCAAACCATTAACCAATCTGCTGTTTATTTTATGCATATATTTATAAGCCTATTGCATAAAATTGCGCATGTGCAACAATATGGGCAGTACATGTCCCAAACCATTAACCAATCTGCTGTTTATTTTATGCATATAATTATAAGCCTATTGCGTAAAATTGTGCATGTGCACCAATATGGGCAGTATATGTCCCAAACCATTAACCAATCTGCTGTTTATTTTATACATATAATTATAAGTCAATTGCTTAAAATTGCGCATGCGCACTTTAATCCTTTTATAAAGTTTTATTACAATTTTTTATTAATTGCTCGTTAATTGTAGGGAGATTCTCTAAGCGTACGTACGCACGCACGCACACACGCAAGCAACTTACCTCTATAATGCATCAAAGTCTTCTGATCTGGACAGGTCTACTGCATACAGAATGTAATCGATGATGTTGCGCTATCTTGCCCATGTGCATCAAGGATAGCGGTTGCCATCTTCCAACCTGGGTTGTCAGCCCGGATTGGAAAATGCTTAAAATGGAGTGGGTTAGGAAAGGGTTAAATATTCAGAGACAAGTATCTTCAAAACAGTAAGTAATTTGAACAGATAGGGCATTGTAAATATATTTATTTTTGTAGTTTCTTTTTATCTAAGATTAGTTTTTTGGTGCCTTCAGTGTCCCTTTAAAGAAATAAAACGGATTTAGTATCACTTTAATAAAAAAGATTTAAAAAGTAAAAAAAAAATAAAGTAATAAAATATATTTTTATTTTATTACAAGGAATTTGTTTAGTTAAATTTAATATTTATTTTATAAAAAAACTCAAAAAATTACAATTTGATTTGTTTTGAAAACTACATTATAAAAAGTTTTTTTGGTGTTAATTACAAATGTTCTTAAAAAATAGATGCAATGATTCTATACCATTTTAATGACAATCAGCTAGATTACGAGTTTTGAGCACTATAGGGAAATTAACGAATGCAACAAAAGTTGCGTTATTTAACCCCCCATATAGCGCAGCTTGTGCACGCTTCCCCATAGACATCAATGGGGAGAGGGGGTCAGAAAAAAAGCCTAACACCTGCGATTGTGGAAAGAAAAGCTCCGTAACGCAGCCCCATTGATGTTTATGGGGAAAGAAAACCAACGTTTAAACCTAACACCCAAATGTAAACCCTATGTCTAAACACCCCCAATCTGCCGTCCCCCACATCGCCGATGCCTGCCTACAGTTATTAACCCCTAATCTGCCGCTCCCAATATCGCCGCCACTATACTAAAGTTATTAACCCCTATTCCGCCTATTTGGTTCAAATCAGCCAATAGGATTTAAGCAGCTCTCATTCTATTAGCTGATTCATCATCCAATAGTATTAGAGCTGCTTAAATCCTATTGGCTGATTTGAATAGCCAATAGGATTTTAGCAGCTCTAATTCCTATTGGGTGATTCAAATCTTTCAGCCGATAGGAATGCAAGGGACACCATATTGAATCGTGTACCTTGCATTGAATATTCAGTGTATGGTGGCAACTGTATGAAGAGGATGCTCCGTGCCGGATGTCTTCAGGATGGACCTGCTCCGCGCCACCAGGATCAAGATAGAAGATGCCACCTGGATGAAGACTTTGCGCTGCCTGGATGAAGATCGTTCAAGCGGGACTTCAAAAACTGTAGGTGGATCTTCGGGGGAAGAGGTCGTCTGGATGAACTCACCGCTTGGATGAGGACTTTGCCGCCGGGATGAAGATTGAAGAGGCCGCCTGGATGAAGACTTTGTGCCGCCTGGATGAAGATCGTTCAAGCGAGACTTCAAAAACTGTAAGTGGATCTTCGGGGGTTATTGATAGTTTTTTTGTTAAGGTTTTTTGGGTGTTTTTTTTATTTTAGATTAGGGTTTGGGCATGTAAAAGAGCTAAATGCCCCTTTAAGGGCAATGCCCACCCAAATGCCCTTTTTAGGGCAATGGGTAGCATAGTTTTTTTTTAGAGTTAGGTTTTTTATTTTGAGGGGTTGGTTGGGTGGTGGGTTTTACTGTTGGGGGCCTTTTAATTTTTTTCAGGGAAAAGAGCTTATATCTTTGGGGCAATTCCCCACAAAAAGCCATTTTAAGTGCTATTGGTAGTTTTTTGTGGGCAAGGGTTTTTTTTTTATTGTGGGCGGGCTTTTTTATTTTGATAGGGCTATTAGATTAGATGTAATTCTTTTTTATTTTTGATAATTTTGTTTGTTATTTTCCGTAATTTAGTGTTTGTTATTTTTTGTAATTTAGTTTTTTTTTTGTTTTTTATAATTAGTTACTTTGTAGTAGTGTTAGGATTTTTTTAATGATTATTTTAGTTTTCTTTAACAAGTTTATGATAGTGGTGATGATGTCGGGGAGCAGCGGAATAGGGGTTAATATTTAATTTTTTTTAGTGGCGGCAATGTCTGGAGCCGCAGATTAGTGGTTAATAACTTTGATATAGTATTTGCGTTAGGGAGGGCCTCGGTTTAGGGGTTAATATGTACTTTATGGGTGTTAGTGTACTTTGTAGTAGTTTAGTTATGTGTTTTATGTTACAGATTTGTAGCGTAAAACTCATAACTACTGCTTTTAGATGCGTTAAGGATCTTTTCGTTTTAGGCTGTAACGCAGGTTTTTTAGCCTCACCGCAAAACTCGTAATGGCAGCACTATGGAAGTCCCATGAAAACACATAATTTTTACGAGTGCGGGACTGACGTCTTACAGGCTAAAAGGCTTGTGGTACAGCTATACCAACAAGATTTGTAATGGCTGCGCTGCTGTTTTAACGCTGAAATTACCATCTTTTCAGCGTTAAAAGATGAACAGACAACTCGTATTCTAGCTGAAAATTAATTAAAGTAGTTTTGATGGAAAATTGTCTATCCATTTAGAAAATTAAATTGTTTATTCCTGGGCATTAAGCACTAGATTAAAAATGTAGCGCTTCCGCTCGAAAGTTAACTTTTGTAAGCGTCGTATAGCACTTGTATTACAAGTTGAACGTAAAACGTTTGCATGCGAGCAAAACATTATGGGGGGTAGTTATCAAGCCGTCAACCTCAAATACGCTGGAATTCCGCAACGTATTTGTGGCGAGGCTGATTCGCCTTAGTTATCAAAGGCTCGAGACCGGCAAAAGTAGAATTTTGTGACGTAAGCTTCGATCCGCCGGACTCAGTCCGACACAGATTGATTCTTACGTCACTCCAGATGTTCTGCACACAAGTGCGGCACATTCTCACTACTTTTGCTAGTTATCAAATGACTAGCAGGTACGCTCGGCACTTTTACGGCCCAGCGTACCTGGTTTTCAAACCGCCACCCCTGGAGGCGGCGGATCCCATAGGAATCAATGGGAGTCTGACCATAGCGAAAGTACAAGTTCGCTGCTGACAGACATCCCATTGATTTCTATGGGAGCTGTCTACACCTAACACCCTAACATGTACCCCGAGTCTAAACACCACTAATCTGTCCCCCCTACACCGCCGCAACTAAATAAAATTATTACCCCCTAAACCGCCGCTCCCGGAGCCCACCGCAAGCTACTCTATACATATTAACCCCTAAGCCGCCGCTCCCGGAGCCCACCGCAACTATAATAAATGTATTAACCCCTAAACCGCCGCTCCCTGAACCCGTCGCAACCTATATTAAATGTATTAACCCCTATCCTGCCCCCCCTACACTGTCGCCACCTATAATAAATTTATTAACCCCTAATCTGCCCCCCCTACACCGTCGCCACCTATAATAAATTTATTAACCCCTAATCTGCCCCCCCTACACCGTCGCCACCTATATTAAATTTATTAACCCCTAATCTGCCCCCCCCTACACCGTCGCCACCTATAATAAATTTATTAACCCCTAATCTGCCCCCCCTACACCGTCGCCACCTATATTAAATTTATTAACCCCTAATCTGCCCCCCCTACACCGTCGCCACCTATAATAAATTTATTAACCCCTATCCTGCCCCCCACTATGCCGCCGCCACTGTAATAAAATTATTAACCCCTAAACCTAAGTCTAACACTAACGCCCCCCTAACTTAAATATTAATTAAATAAATCTAAATAATATCTTTATTATTAACTAAATTAATCCTATTTAAAACTAAATACTTACCTTTAAAATAAACCCTAATATAGCTACAATATAAATAATAATTATATTCTAGCTATCTTAGGATTTATTTTTATTTTACAGGTACCTTTCAATTTATTTTAACTAGGTACAATAGCTATTAAATAGTTATTAACTATTTAATAGCTTACCTAGCTAAAATAAACTGAAATTTACCTGTAAAATAAATCCTAACCTAAGTTATAATTACACCTAACACTACACTATACTTTAATAAATTATTCCTATTTAAAACTAAATACTTACCTGTAAAATAAACCCTAATATAGCTACAATATAAATAATAATTATATTGTAGCTATCTTAGGATTTATATTTATTTTACAGGTAACTTTGTATTTATTTTAGCTAGTTAGAATAGTTATTAAATAGTTATTAACTATTTAATAACTACCTAGCTAAAAGAAATACAAAATTACCTGTAAAATAAATCCTAACCTAAGTTACAATTAAACCTAATACTACACTATCATTAAATTAATTAAATAAATTACCTACAAATAACTACAATTAAATACAATTACATAAACTAACTAAAATACAAAAAATAAAAAAAGCTAAGTTACAAAAAATAAAAAATAAGTTACAAACATTTTAAAAATATTACAACAATTTTAAGCTACTTACACCTAATCTAAGCCCCCTAATAAAATAACAAACCCCCCCAAAATAAAAAAATGCCCTACCCTATTCTAAATTAAATAAAGTTCAAAGCTCTTTTACCTTACCAGCCCTTAAAAGGGCCATTTGTGGGGGCATGCCCCAAAAAGTTCAGCTCTTTTGCCTGTAAAAGAAAAATACAACCCCCCCAACATTAAAACCCACCACCCACATACCCCTAATCTAACCCAAACCCCCCTTACAAAAACCTAACACTAATCCCCTGAAGATCATCCTACCTTGTCTTCACTCAGCCGAGCAGCGATGGAACCGAAGTGGACATCCGGAGCGGAAGAAGTTAATCCTCCAAGCAGCGCTGAAGAAATCTTCCATCCGATGAAGTCATCATCCAGGCGGCGCTGAAGAAGTCTTTGATCCGGCTGATGTCATCTTCCAAGAGGTGCTGAAGAGATCTTCTATACGGGCGATGTCATCTTCCAAGCCGGGTCTTGAATCTTCCTCCGCCGACGCGGAACCTCCTTCTTCACCGACGGACTACGACGAATGAAGGCTCCTTTAAGGGACGTCATCCAAGATGGCGTCCCCTCAATTCCGATTGGCTGATAGGATTCTATCAGCCAATCGGAATTAAGATAGGAAAAATCTGATTGAGCTCGCATTCTATTGGCTGTTCCGATCAGATTTTTCCTATCTTAATTCCGATTGGCTGATAGAATCCTATCAGCCAATCGGAATTGAGGGGACGCCATCTTGGATGACGTCCCTTAAAGGAGCCTTCATTCGTCGTAGTCCGTCGGTGAAGAAGGATGATCCGCGTCGGCGGGAGGAAGATTCAAGACCCGGCTTGGAAGATGACATCGCCCGGATAGAAGATCTCTTCAGCGCCTCTTGGAAGATGACATCGGCCGGATCAAAGACTTCTTCAGCGCCGCCTGGATGATGACTTCATCGGATGGAAGATTTCTTCAGCGCCGCTTGGAGGATTAACTTCTTCCACTCCGGATGTCCACTTCGGTTCCATCGCTGCTCGGCTGAGTGAAGACAAGGTAGGATGATCTTCAGGGGATTAGTGTTAGGTTTTTGTAAAGGGGGTTTGGGTTAGATTAGGGGTATGTGGGTGGTGGGTTTTAATGTTGGGGGGGTTGTATTTTTCTTTTACAGGCAAAAGAGCTGAACTTTTTGGGGCATGCCCCCACAAATGGCCCTTTTAAGGGCTGGTAAGGTAAAAGAGCTTTGAACTTTATTTAATTTAGAATAGGGGTAGGGCATTTTTTTATTTTGGGGGGGTTTGTTATTTTATTAGGGGGCTTAGATTAGGTGTAAGTAGCTTAAAATTGTTGTAATATTTTTAAAATGTTTGTAACTTATTTTTTTATTTTTTGTAACTTAGCTTTTTTTATTTTTTGTACTTTAGTTAGTTTATGTAATTGTATTTAATTGTAGTTATTTGTAGGTAGTTTATTTAATTAATTTAATGATAGTGTAGTATTAGGTTTAATTGTAACTTAGGTTAGGATTTATTTTACAGATAATTTTGTATTTCTTTTAGCTAGGTAGTTATTAAATAGTTAATAACTATTTAATAACTATTCTAACTAGCTAAAAAAATACAAAGTTACCTGTAAAATAAATATAAATCCTAAAATAGCTACAATGTAATTATTAATTACATTGTAGCTATCTTAGGGTTTATTTTACAGGTAAGTATTTAGTTTTAAATAGGAATAATTTATTAAAGTATAGTGTAGTGTTAGGTGTAATTATAACTTAGGTTAGGATTTATTTTACAGGTAAATTTCAGTTTATTTTAGCTAGGTAAGCTATTAAATAGTTAATAACTATTTAATAGCTATTGTACCTAGTTAAAATAAATTGAAAGGTACCTGTAAAATAAAAATAAATCCTAAGATAGCTAGAATATAATTATTATTTATATTGTAGCTATATTAGGGTTTATTTTATAGGTAAGTATTTAGTTTTAAATAGGATTAATTTAGTTAATAATAAAAATATTATTTAGATTTATTTAATTAATATTTAAGTTAGGGGGGCGTTAGGGTTAGGGTTAGACTTAGGTTAAGGGGTTAATAATTTTATTACAGTGGCGGCGGCGTAGTGGGGGGCAGGATAGGGGTTAATAAATTTATTATAGGTGGCGACGGTGTAGGGGAGGCAGATTAGGGGTTAATAAATTTATTATAGGTGACGACGGTGTAGGGGGGGGCAGGATAGGGGTTAATAGGTTTAATATAGGTTGCGGCGGGTTCAGGGAGCGGCGGTTTAGGGGTTAAACTATTTATTTAGTTGCGGAGAGGTGCGGGATCAGCAGGATAGGGGTTAATAACTTTATTATAGAGGGCGACGGTGTAGGGGGGGCAGGATAGGGGTTACTAGGTATACTTTAGGTGGCAGCGGTGTCCGGGAGCGGCGGTTTAGGGGTTAATACATTTATAAGAGTTGCGGCAGGGTCTAGGAGCGGCGGTTTAGGGGTTAATACATTTATAAGAGTTGCGGCAGGGTCTAGGAGCGGCGGTTTAGGGGTTAGTAACTTTATTGAGTTGCGGGGGGCTCCGGGGGCGCCGGTATAGGGATAGAACAGTGTAGTTTAGTTTGGGTGCTTAGTGACAGGCTAGCAATAAAGCTGGGAAAAGCCGAAGGGCAGCGAGATCGGATGAGTGATAACTCTCACAGTCCGCTGCTCATCGCCCCGCAGCTTTTTGACAGCTTTTTTTGATAACTTAGGCGAACGTATTCAAGGTCCGCGGCGGCGAAGGTAGGCGAGCTTAGGCGGGCGTATTGGGCCAGCGAAGGCAGAAAAGTAGACGGCTTGATAACTACCCCCGAATGTGTGCAAAGAGTTAAACTTCAGATATTGCAACCACGTTAATGTATTCCCCCCATAGACTTCAATAGAGCATGCAAACTGAAAAAATACCTAACACCTATACTCGAACGCTAACCCGAACTGTGTTATTAATATTGTACATTTCAATGTTCTTCACATTGAAATATATGTAATATATATATATATATATATATATATATATTTGTATATACATCTGTATATATACCTATACCTGTATATATATATAAAAAAGATACATAGGTATAGATATATATTAAATAAAAATTATTCAGATATATAAATAAATTTATATAGAAATATAAATATTAAATATGTGCAGCCAAGAAATTTTCGTTTCGGATTAAATTTTTATTCAAGGAAAAGTTCACCTGTAGCTACAATAGTAACAGGACTTACATTAACACGCTCTTGAGAGCATGTTAAGATAAGTATTAACCCCTTAAAAGGAAACAAAGGAATTCTGATGATTTTTATCACATAGTTAACATTCCAATGTTCTTCACATAGAAATAAATGTAATATTTATTAGAGATGTGCATTCGTTTTGTCACAAATACATATTTGTGCTAAAAATCGAATTTTCGTTTAACGAAACGAAAAATTCTTATCTTGCTTTGTCCTTGGGCTGATTGCTTTCTTTTCCTGCCTCCTCTTCTTGTTCTTTTGAGGGGGACATCTTGTTCTCTAAAAATCAACCTCTTCTATTCCTCCTATTAGAGTTATTTGTCTGTCTCCTATTGCCCTATCCTGATGCCTCAAAGTCTGAACTACTGGAGAATATTTGTGTGAAGTCGTACCCCCTATTCTCTTGGTAGTCATTCCAATCCCTTTGGAATTTACGTTCTTTTCTAAACTTTATTGCTTTTTAAATCTTTCTTAATTCACTCTTAACTACTGCCATAAGTTTGGTATATTGTTCCTCACCCTGCCATTTCTCTAGTTGTATGTTTAGATTCTGTATTTCCTCCTGGACTTTTTTAAGTCTAAAATCATTTTCATCTCTCATTAATTTCATCCAGTTGAAGGAGCAATCACTGGCAAAATCCTCCCATTTTTTATGAAGTCACTTATCATTGGTTCATTTAAATTATTCCCTGGTCTTAACGTAAATATTTATCCAGGCTAGTTACCTCCCATTTACGTTTTTGTTCTTTTAGTATCTTTAGTTTATAATCCTTAAAAACTCTAAAGATATTAGGAGTGCCCTCATTGATTCCTCCTTCCTCTGTACGTGGGAAAAGAAAGTAATAGAGATAGCTTATTATTCAATCCAAAAATAAATAAACATAAAATAATTAGGTTTGTTAGTACTTACAATGACCAATGGTTCAACCTAGTTTCAATTTTACAGAAATACTGGCACATCTTAACCCTGGATCCTGTAATTGCAGAAATGGTAGGGCCAAGACCAAGTGCAACACCTAGAAGGGCTCCAAACTTAAAATACAAAATAGTATCTAGTATGTTTAAAGGTGAAAAGGAAGTGATGTGGATCTCTCAGTTCAAAAGTCAAGGGGGTAACTTTATTTGTAATAAATGTTCAGTTTGTGAGAATATGCTAAGAGGAAAAATGTTCCATGACAATGAAGGCAATCTGCATAGAGTAAAAGGTCACATAACATGCAGATCGGAAGGGGTAGTTTATATGCTTCAATGTAATTGCCCCAAAATTTACGTGGGAAAAACCTATCATGAATTGAGACACCGTATTAAGGAACACGAAAGGGACATTAAAAATAAATGTATAAAATACAGCAGTGTCTCAAGATATTTTTTTCTGGCTCACGACAGCAATGAGGATGAACTTAGATTTAGAGGTCTAGAATTGGTAGACCTAGGAGAAAGAAAAGGAAACCTTGATAAAGTCGTCCTTCAGAAGGAAGGGAAGTGGATCTTTAATCTGGGATCCCTAAAACCAAGGGGGATAAATGAGGAGTTAAATTTAGCCCCATTTTTAGGATGAAAATGTACTCCATCCAGAAAACTTTTTTCTGAGTATAAATGGTAAAACAGATAAATTAAAAGATGCCAATGAATATCAGTACAATAAGTGTATATAAATTGCTATGTATTGTCGAATGTTCAATTTCTTTGATGCCATTTATTTCAAAATTGCTGTCACAAATGTATGCATCAACTTGTCACAAAACAGAGAAACAAGCAGTTATTTAAAAACATAGTTTCAAATTCACCCGATAGGCTGAACGAAGCCCCATTACGTCCCTGAATCAAGCTGAACGAAGCCCCATGCATAGTTTGGGGTGAAACATGCGTAGCAGACGCAACAACATTGGAAAGTTCCACGGGACACAATTTCCCATATCGACAAGGCCATCATACAGCAATATTGGTGAAGAGAGGGAGATGTGGCACCAGGAACCCCACGTAAGTCTGTACTGCAAAAAGCACAAGTTACGGATGACCGGAAGGAGGGTAAGAGTATATGGCAGACACTGCTAAACTGAACACGCTGTGGAAGGCGTTACTCATTTGCGAGAATTTTACTCCGTTATCTTGAGTGCTACTTTGGAGAGTTATGATAAAGGACTGTATAACACTTGCTCTGTTTTACTAACCCAATGCCTATAAGACTCTAATATGTGGGACAGAACTGTATTTTAATAACGCTAACAGTTAAGTAACCATTATTACAGCCGTGGGGGAGCACATTGAAAAATTCAGTTAAAGGGCCATACTTGTGGAATATAAATCAATACAAGAGGTTGTGGGATACAGAGGATAAAATTGGATGAGACATTCCACTCTGGTTAAAGAATCAATAGGGAGCTCCCTGTAAACTAAATGGGTACCCATTATTAATGCCCAGTTGACTTACCATAATCTTTTCTGCTTGTGGCAAATTGTTGTTTGATAAATAAAAAATATGTTAATTAGCTGTATATCATCGCTATTGTTTTGATTTGTATTATTGAATTTTGCATGGTTAGTGCTGGATAAGGGTATACTGAATTACACAGTCTAGGCGTGAGAAACTAAAGGTAAGTCCCCCTATTCTGAGGATGTAGTTCGTCTTTTAAATATACATGGAACAAAGGGACCGGCGAGTCCCAAGGTGTGATAAAAAGTTTACTTTATTGATACAGAGGCAAAAAACACATTAAAATCGAGTGTGTTAAAAACCAAGCCTGGGATAGAGCGTCTTACAAATTTCGGCAGAATCATAGACATGCTGGGGAAGTGTTTACACATGACTTATATACATGACCCATAATTACATTGATTACAGCCTGTTAGCCCTATTAACTGATTCAGAGCTGTCAAAAATAGACTAGCAATACGTTAACCCTGAATGACATGGATGTGAAGTAATATTAATATGGACAATTACTCAATACATATGTAATAAATGTAATTTGTGGATAACCTGTACCAAAGGTGCCTAAAAAGACTCACAAATATAATAACCCTGTATATCGCAAATAGGAGGGAAACTAGTACTGGTCCATTGGGATATATATACAGTCATATGCAAAAGTTTAGGCACCCATGACAATTTCCATGATTTTCATTTTTAAATAATTGGGTGTTTGGATCAGCAATTTCATTTTGATCTATCAAATAACTGAAGGACACAGTAATATTTCAGTAGTGAAATGAGGTTTATTGGATTAACAGAAAATGTGCAATATGCATCAAAATGAAATTAGACAGGTGCATAAATTTAGGCACCCCAACAGAAATATTGCATCAATATTTAATAGAGCCTCCTTTAGCAGAAACAACAGCCTCTAGACGCTTCCTATAGCCTGTAATGAGTGTCTGGATTCTGGATGAAGGTATTTTGGACCATTACTCCTTGCAAAACATCTCCAGTTCAGTTAGGTTTGATAGTTGTTGAGCATGGACAGCCCGCTTCAAATCACCCCACAGATTTTCAATGATATTCAGGTTTGGGGACTGGGATGGCCATTCCAGAACATTGTACTTGTTCCTCTGCATAAATGCCAGAGTAGATTTTGAGCAGTGTTTTGGGTCGTGGTCTTGTTAAAATATCCAGCTCTGGCGTAACTTCAACTTTGTGACTGATATTGAGTGGAATCCATGCGACCCTCAACTTTAACAAGATTCCCAGTACCGGCACTGGCCACACAGCCCCACAGCATGATGGAATATCCAACAAATTTTACTGTGGGTAGCAAGTGTTTGTCTTGGAATGCTGTGTTCTTTTGCCGCCATGCAAAACGCCCCTTGTTATGACCAAATAACTCAATCTTTGCTTTATCAGTCCACAGCACCTTCTTCCAAAATGAAGCTAGTTGGTGTGTTTGTGGTGTGTGTGCAGAAAAGGCTTCTTCCGCATCACTCTCCCATACAGCTTCTCCTTGTGCAAAGTGCGCTGAATTGTTGAACGATGCACAGTGACACCATCTGCAGCAAGATGATGTTTTAGGTCTGTGGAGGTGGTCTGTGGGCTGTTTTTGACCATTCTCATCATCCTTTGCCTTTGCTTCTCCAATATTTTGGCCACTTCTGGCCTTAACAAGAACTGTGCCTGTGGTCTTCCATTTCCTCACTATGTTCCTCACAGTGGACACTGACAGCTTAAATCTCTGCAATAGCTTTTTGTAGCCTTCCCCTAAACCATAATGTTGAACAATCTTTGTTTCAGGTCATTTGAGAGTTGTTTTGAGGCCCCAATGTTGCCACTCTTCTGAGGAGAGTCAAAGAGAACAACAACTTGCACTTGGCCACCTTAAATACATTTTCTCATGATTGGCTGCACCTGTCTATGAAGTTCAAGGCTTAAACCAATTGTGTGTTCCAATTAATCAGTGCTAGGTAGTTACAGGTATTAAAATCAACAAAATGACAAGGGTGCCCAAATGTATGCACCTGTCTAATTTCATTTGGATGCATATTGCACATTTTCTGTTAATCCAATAAACCTCATTTCACTACTGAAATATTACTGTGTCCTTCAGTTATTTGATAGATCAAAATGAAATTGCTGATCCAAACACCCAATTATTTATAAATGAAAATCATGGAAATTGTCAGGGGTTCCTAAACTTTTGCATACAACTATATATATATATATATATATATATATATATATATATATATATATATATATATATATATATATATATATACTGTATATATATATATATTATTATTATTATTTTTATTTTTTTTAAGATGCATTCTATTATAAATATATAGAAATATATATACATGTTTATATTTGTGGAGTAAATGGTACCCATCTGCATTTTTTTTTTCTTTTTATGCATAAGATGTTGTATTTATTTCCTTAACAAAGTTAGCAGTTGAACCTTAATTAATGATAACCATTTAAAAAAACAAAACAAAAATTGTAGGTTTTTTTTTTACAATAAAACAATTGTATCCACTGCTTTGTTGACATAATCTCACTTTCATTAAATATGCTAGTATCAAAATTTCCTGACAATATAGTGCAGTGATGCTTCAATATATAAAATAAAAATATTTGAATATACTTTAGCAATTTAACTGCATCCATTTAATACTTGTTAAGTCATCTATACTTGAAAAAAAGAAAATACATGTATTATATACAATTTGGAGCTTTTAAATTTAATTTATATTATTCACACAGCGATAACCTTTATAAAACATTGTTATGTATGATACCATTTATAGGTTGCACTGTTAAATTAATCCTATCATTAGTTTTCTTTAATCTCTAACTCCTTTGTATATACTGCAGAAAAATCCCTCTAGTACAAATGTTAAGTAAATATATACATATCTAAATATGTTTTGTATGTTATACAATTATTAGTTGGCACATAGGAGTTTTTAGTAATTATACCTAAATTTCCCCCACAAATAGTAGCAAATGTAATTCTAAATGACTTTTCAGAGCCTTGGTGGAGTTTTTTTCTCTTCAGCTTAAGGGAAAAATGGAGATAAAGAAGTGTTATTAAAATTACGACAACCGTCTCAGAAACTATGTTAAAGATGGAAAGGGGGCAGTGCGTCAGAACAACAATAATGAAATGCAAAAATCACCCAGTCTGACAATTGGAAGCCTGTGTAGCAGCTTA
Source organism: Bombina bombina (assembly GCF_027579735.1). NCBI lineage: Eukaryota > Metazoa > Chordata > Amphibia > Anura > Bombinatoridae > Bombina > Bombina bombina. Next base: position 1,346,486,782 of record NC_069500.1, on the reverse strand, counting down.
GCCTGTTGGTCCAAGGCTATTTGTCATAATCAACAGCACTTTTCTCATTAGCAAAAAGCCATTACCAGTGGACTTTATCAGCAGCTGTGAGTTATCGGGGGCACCCAGCAATCCTAGCGTATAACCAGGGGGTTCAGAGGGCTCCCGCAGATTTAATAAGCCAAATTCTACCTTACCAAGCCCTCGCCATGGTGTCATTTCAATTCTTTGCAAGGTAGCCAAGTACAACAGATCTGCCAAGTGTTAACTGCTTCACAGTTCTATGGGCTTTATCACTTTGTTCAGGGTTACTCTATTCTTTTATTCTTTCAGTATAGAAAGACTCATAATATTGCTAAAAGAGAAAAATACATATTTACTAAAAATTAAAATGTATATACACAATATATATATATATATTTATAAATGGATTCATTTGTCTATTTTCTCATTCTATTTTTAGTGTCTAATCCACCTAAAACAGCACCAAATTTTCAGTCCTGATCATTTGTATATTTATGTTACAGGATATTGGATTATTGAATATTGTTCTGCCCATAAGATTGCATTTTAAATATATGTTTGTGTGGCATAGAAACATCATGCTCTATGTATTTTTGTTATCATTTATTTAAAGTGAAATTTTAATTATTTAACCGAGACTTCCAGTTTTGATACTTTGCATAGTAGAATGCATTATAGTGTATAGTTTTATAAATATGTATATATGTGATAGGAAAATAGTCATTTTAGACTAATAGCTTTTGCCTAGGAAAATAGTTATTTTAGGATTTTTTAAGCTTAAAAAATCATTTTGCCTAACTAGTGGTCAGGAAAATAATTTTCAGAAAATCAAATTAGCTGTGCGAATTTCTTCAGCTTACAAAGCCAAGGCACCATTGGAAAGTGGCCCCTGCTTGCTAATAGGCTTCCAGATACCCCAGGAAAGTGTCCCATGATTGCCATAAAATGTCCAAGCACCCTAGGAAAGTGACCCCTGCTCACCATTATATGCCCAGGCACTCTGGGGAAGTGGCCTCTGTTCTCAAATAGATGCCAAGACATCCTGATAATGTAGCCCCTGTAAACATTAAATAAACATGTAAAACGTTTTGTCTGGGGTGCCTGGGTGCGTATTGGCAAGCAGGGGCCACTTTACTTTGGGGTTCCTAGGTGGCTATTGGCGAGCAGTGGCCACTTTCCTGGCATGCCTAGGTTGCAATTGACAAGCAGGAGCCACTTTCCCAGGGGTACCTGGGTGCATATTGGCAAGCAGGGGCCACTTTCCTTGAGGGTTTCTAGGCAGCTTAAAAGAGAGAAGTGCTCAACCTGGGAACGAACAATAGCATAATAGCTTGTTCTATCGCTAGTTACCATCCAAGAAGCAGCCTCTTTTTGCTCAACATGTGCCTTGCACAGAAAAGAACTTTCCTGTATCATATCAGTCTGATCCTGACTTACAGTAACAGTACAGTCCAGCCCCGAAATACCAGGCAATCCCTCTCTGAACAGCAAAACCCCAGACGTACGTTTCGTCCTAGTGTGGGCCTAGGCAGCTGTTAGCTTTTTTCTTAATAATGATTTAGAAAGAAGACTTTGGACGGAAAATAGAACAGAGTTTTCATTTTTACAGTGCTTTTTTAATTTAGTGTTTTTGAGGGTCACTTTGGTTTTATTTTATTTTTTTTTCAGAGTGATTTTGTTTGCATTTTTTAGTGAATTTATTTTACAATAACAATTTTTCAGTATTTATTTTAATATCCAAGGCTAGGAGGGGAAAGCTTAGCTTAGCGCTTATTTTAGGTTGCAGGACTCTTGGGTCCACAGTATTGGCGGTTTGTTTTTGCTTGGGGTGCCACATTTAGGGGGTCAGTTGAGATGAGATGCCAGCAGTTAGGGGATTAGTGTGGTGGGGGACTGGCAGTTGGTGGGGGTTAGTTGTGGTGGGAAGGTTTGCAGCTAGGGGTGTTAGTTGCAGTGGGACATACAGCAGTTAGGGGCTTAAGTATGTTGTGGGTGGAAGGTTAAAGGATTTAGTTTTGTCCATTATTTAGAGGGTTTAGTGCTGTAGGGGATCTGGTGGTTGGGGGTTAGATGGTTAAGTACCATGGGTAATAAAGTACTTACGCCTAGATTTAGAGTTCTGCGGCCAAAGGGGTGCGTTAGCTACGCGTGCTTTTTTCTGGCCGCACCTTTTAAATACCGCTGGTATTGAGAGTTCACAGAAGGGCTGCGTTAGGCTCCAAAAAAGGAGCGTAGAGCATATTTAACGCAACTTCAACTCTCAATACCAGCGGTGCTTACGGACGCGGCCAGCTTCAAAAACGTGCTCGTGCATGATTCCCCCATAGAAAACAATGGGGCTGTTTGAGCTGAAAAAAAACCTAACACCTGCAAAAAAGCCACGTTTTGCTCCTAACGCAGCCCCATTGTTGTCTATGGGGAAACACTTCCTACGTCTGCACCTAACACTCTAACATGTACCCACGAGTCTAAACACCCCTAATCTTACACTTATTAACCCCTATTCTGCCGCCCCCGCTATCGCTGACCCCTGCATATTTTTTTAACCCCTAATATGCCGCTCCGTAAACCGCCGCTACTTACATTATCCCTATGTACCCCTAATCTGCTGCCCCTAACAACCGCCGACCCCCTATATTATATTTATTAACCCCTAATCTGCCCCCCACAACGTCGCCTCCACCTGCCTACACTTATTAACCCCTAATCTGCCGAGCGGACCGCACCGCTATTATAATAAAGTTATTAACCCCTAATCCGCCTCACTAACCCTATAATAAATAGTATTAACCCCTAATCTGCCCTCCCTAACATCGCCGACACCTAACTTCAAACATTAACCCCTAATCTGCCGACTGGAGCTCACCGCTATTCTAATAAATGTATTAACCCCTAAAGCTAAGTCTAACCCTAACACTACAAAGGTGAAGATAGAAGGATAACTCCTCAAAAGTGCAGTCAAAATATTTTAATAGATACAGGTTCAGACAAGTAAACCTGTATCTATTAAAATATTTTGACTGCACTTTTGAGGAGTTATCCTTCTATCTTCACCTTTGTACCATTACGTTGGAGTTTGGCAGTCACTTCATAAGGATTACCCTCACCTCTTTGAGGATTTTTGCTGGATGCTGGACTCTATTTCAAATTGTCTAACCCTAACACTAACACCCCCCTAAGTTAAATATAATTTAAATCTAACGAAATAAATTAACTCTTATTAAATAAATTATTCAAATTTAAAGCTAAATACTTACCTGTAAAATAAATCCTAATATAGCTACAATAAAAATTATAATTATATTATAGCTATTTTAGGATTTATATTTATTTTACAGGTAACTTTGTATTTATTTTAACCAGGTACAATAGCTATTAAATAGTTAAGAACTATTTAATAGCTAAAATAGTTAAAATAATTACAAAATTACCTGTAAAATAAATCCTAACCTAAGTTACAATTAAACCTAACACTACACTATCAATAATTAAATTAAATAAACTACCTACAATTATCTACAATTAAACCTAACACTACACTATCAATAAATTAATTAAATACAATACCTACAATTATCTGCAATTAAACCTAACACTACACAATCAATAAATTATTTAAATAAAATATCTACAAATAACTACAATGAAATAAACTAACTAAAGTACAAAAAATAAAAAAGAACTAAGTTACAAAAAATAAAAAAATATTTACAAACATTAGAAAAATATTGCAACAATTTTAAACTAATTACACCTACTCTAAGCCCCCTAATAAAATAACAAAGCCCCCAAAATAAAAAATGCCCTACCCTATTCTAAATTAAAAAAGTCCAAAGCTCTTTTACCTTACCAGCCCTGAACAGGGCCCTTTGCGGGGCATGCCCCAAAGAATTCAGCTCTTTTGCCTGTAAAAAAAACATACAATAACCCCCCCAACATTACAACCCACCACCCACATACCCCTAATCTAACCCAAACCCCCCTTAAATAAACCTAACACTAAGCCCCTGAAGATCTCCCTACCTTGTCTTCACCTCACCGGGTCCCGATCTGTCCAGAAGAGCCTCCGATGTTTTGATCCAAGCCCAAGCGGGGGGCTGAAGAGTGACGTCCATCCTCGGGCTGAAGTCTGGATCCAAGCGGCGGCTGAAGAAATCCATCATCGGCTGAAGTCGGAAGTCCATCATCGGGATGAAGTCTTCTATCAAGCCGCATCTTCAATCTTCTTTCTTCTGGAGCGGAGCGGAGCCATCTTCTTTCCAACCGACGCGGAACATCCTCTTCAAACGACGCCTACTCACAGAATGACGACTTTATTAGGGGGCTTAGAGTAGGTGTAATTAGTTTAAAATTGTTGTAATATTTTTCTAATGTTTGAAAATATTTTTTATTTTTTGTAACTTAGTTCTTTTTTATTTTTTGTACTTTAGTTAGTTTATTTCATTGTAGTTATTTGTAGATATTTTATTTAAATAATTTATTGATAATGTAGTGTTAGGTTTAATTGTAGATAATTGTAGGTATTGTATTTAATTAATTTATTGATAGTGTAGTGTTAGGTTTAATTGTAGATAATTGTAGGTAGTTTATTTAATTTATTTATTGATAGTGTAGTGTTAGGTTTAATTGTAACTTAGGTTAGGATTTATTTTACAGGTAATTTTGTAATTATTTTAACTATTTTAGCTATTAAATAGTTCTTAACTATTTAATAGCTATTGTACCCAGTTAAAATAAATACAAAGTTGCCTGTAAAATAAATATTAATCCTAAAATAGCTATAATATAATTATAATTTATGTTGTAGCTATATTAGGGTTTATTTTACAGGTAAGTATTTAGCTTTAAATAGGAATAATTTATTTAATAAGAGTTAATCTATTTCGTTAGAATAAAATTATATTTAACTTAGGGGGGTGTTAGGGTTAAAATTAGTTTTAGGGGTTAAAAAATTTTTTAGAGTAGCGGTGAGCTCCGATCGGCAGATTAGGGGTTAATACTTGAAGTTAGGTGTTGGCGATGTTAGGGAGGGCAGATTAGGGGTTAATACTATTTATTATAGGGTTAGTGAGGCGGGAGTGAGGCAGATTAGGGGTTAATAACTTTATTATAGTATCGGTGCGGTCCGCTCGGCAGATTAGGGGTTAATAAGTGTAGGCAGGTGGAGGCGACGTTGAGGGGGGCAGATTAGGGGTTAATAAATATAATATAGGGGTCGGCGGTGTTAGGGGCAGCAGATTAGGGGTACATAAGGATAACGTAGGTAGCGGCGCTTTGCGGTCGGCAGATTAGGGGTTAGTTATTGTAGGTAGCTGGCGGCGACATTGTGGGGGGCAGGTTAGGGGTTAATAAATATAATATAGGGGTCGGCGGTGTTAGGGGCAGCAGATTAGGGGTACATAAGTATAACATAGGTGGCGGTCGGCAGATTAGGGTTAAAAATTTTTAATAGAGTGGCGGCGATGTGGGGGGACCTCGGTTTAGGGGTACATAGGTAGTTTATGGGTGTTAGTGTACTTTAGAGCACAGTAGTTAAGAGCTGTATAAACCGGCGTTAGCCCAGAAAGCTCTTAACTACTGACTTTTTTCTGCGGCTGGAGTTTCGTCGTTAGATTTCTAACGCTCACTTCAGCCAAGACTCTAAATACCGGAGTTAGAAAGATCCCATTGAAAAGATAGGATACGCAATTGACGTAAGGTGATCTGTGGTATGGAAAAGTCGCGGCTGAAAAGTGAGCGTTAGACCCTTTCCTGAGTGACTCCAAATTCCAGAGGGCGGTAAAAACCAGCGTTAGGAGCCTCTAACGCTGGTTTTCACTGCTACCGCCCAACTCTAAATCTAGGCCTTAGGGTGGTTTGCTACAGTGGGATTCAAACTGTTAGGGAATTAAGTGCTTGGGTTTGTAGCAGTTAGGGATTAAGTGTGATAGGAGGTCTGGCAGTTAGGGAGTTACATATATGGAAATATATATAAATGCATTGGAGCCCTTTGCAGTCAAGTAGCTGAAAAAATAATCATATTTATGCAATATTTAGATTTTAATAAAGTGTTTAAAGGAATATAAAACCTACATTTTTTCTTTCATAATGCAGATAGAGCATGTGATTTTAAACAACTTTCTAATTGACTTCTATTATCAATTTTTCTTTGATCTTTTCATATATTTGTTAAAAAGCAAGGATGTATGCTTAGGAGCTGGACCATTTCTGGTGCACTATAAGGCAGCAGTTTTGCAAGAATGTTAATGTTAGTGTTTTCAAGAGCACTAGATGGCAACATTATTTCCTGCCATGTAGGGCTTCAGATGCCTACCTAGGTATCACTTCAATACAAATGTGATATTAGAAGTAATTTAGAAACTTCTATTAGATATATATATACAGGTATATAGTAAGCAGGAAAAAAAGAGCACTCCACAGGACTTTACTGTAAAGTGTGCCTTATATCTACAAGTCCCTTTTTTTCCTGCTTACTGTGCATACACTTTTGGTGCACCCGGGGCCTCAGTTTAGGATACTGGAGTGCGGTCTGTACTTTGTTTATATATATATATAAATAAATAAATAGCTATACCTATTAATTATATATAAAGGTGCAGATATATATTTATTTATATATATATAACATATTCTTCTATGTGAAGAACATTGGTATGTGAAATATTTAAATTTCATGTTGGGTTAGTGAACTTGAGAAGATGCGGTTGGGTTTGCATGCAAGTAAGATTGTTAGTTTTCCCCCCCTTTTTGCACTCGATTAAAGTCTATGGGGGAATATGTTAATGTGATCATGATATTCGGACTTCAGATTTTTGCGCGCGTGTGAGTTAGCACTCGTGCAAAAACATTTTACTTTCAAATTGTAATATGTGCACTACCCGATGCACGCAAAAAGCCTCAGTCTACGTGCGAGTGGGAGCACAAACTACCGCGCCACTCGTAATCTAGCCCTTAATGGGGTTAAGTGCAATAGATGGTTCTGACTGTTAGAGGGGATTGTTGCAGAGAGGGTCTAGCAGTTAGAGACTTCAGTGGGGTGGGATAGTTACAGTGTTTTTTTGTTGTTGGTGGTTTAGGGGTTAATAATAGGTTAGGTACACAGGGCTGAGGCGCCAAAGTTGGTAAACTGGTTGTAAAAAGATTTATCTCCATTAAAGTCTATTGAGAATTGTTGTGTTATCACCAGTTTCCAAAATGTACCACCTCAATGGAAACTAGCCCTAAATTTGGATAAACTAGGGCCTAGTTTCCATTGAGGCGGTAACGTTTTTGAAACTGGTGTTAATATAAAAATTCCCCTTAGACTTGAATGGAGATAAATCTTTTTACCACCAGTTTCAACAATGCACCAACTCAATGGAAACTAGGCCTTTCATGGAAAATGCTGGAAAAATGATTCAAACAAAGAATTGTTTCCCCTGTACACATCTCTAATATCCTGTATATAGATATATATTTATAATTCCATCTCAATGTAGACTGGGCAAATGTGCTCTAAATTTTATTAAAGTTGTGAAGATTTAAAATACATATTTGCTGAGATTCTAACAAAAACGGTTCTGTCTCTCTGCCTGTCAGTTAGTTTGCCTTCACCTACCTTTACAAACATTCTGCCCATGTTCCTTGTTCAGAGGAGAATTTGCTGGTATTTCGGGGCTGGACTGACCATGTCGGTGGGATCAGACTGATATACTACAGGAAAGTTTTCCTCTGTGAAAAGCACAATTGGGCAGAAAGAAGCTACTACCAGGTGGCAACCGGGCCATAGAACAAGCTATTGCTGCTGCTGTTCGTTGCTGGCAGACTGCTTCTCATTCTGTTTTGCATATGTAAATATGACCCTGGGGATAGTCTCCCTAAGGGTGATGGGGGAAACCAGACGTGGACTCCTTGCCCAATGTGCTTAGAGGGATATGGCTGCACCTCACTGACGAGGCCCAAAGGAGGCCGAAACGATCGTCTGGGGTTGTCATGTTCCTTGTTCAGAGGAGAATTGCCTGGTATTTCGGGGCTGGACTGACCATGTCGGCGGGATCAGACTGATATACTTCAGGAAAGTTTTCCTCTGTGAAAAGCACAATTGGGCAGAAATAAGCTACTACCAGGTGGCAACCGGGCCATAGAACAAGCTATTGATGCTGCTGTTCGTTCCTGGCAGACTGCTTCTCATTCTGTTTTGCATAGAGATTCTGCCTATCACATTTGTGTGTGCTGGTATTGCGAGTGGGTCGCAAATATATTGTTAGCAAAAGAGCAATTTTGTGATCCACTCGTAATCTTGGCCATTATAATTTTAAAATACGTAGCTTGCTACAGAATAAATATATAAAATGCTCATTAGATTTCTGTGATATCTTGTTTTCTCCGTGTGAATAAAAGCCATGTTACTTGGTTTGATCTACAATGCTTTTATTCATTTTATTTTATGCCATTATTTGGAAGTAGGCAAGTAGAATACGGAAGTAAAAATGTTAAGCAGAATAAATATAGAAGGAAAGAGTTAAACACAAGATTCTTTTTTTTCTGAAATGGCTCCATGGTTCGAGAATGACTCTTTGCTTCCCCTCTGAATCTGTATTTTACGAGTGAGAAGCTTTGCATTATGCAAATCGTTAGATAGGAACAGGTGACATTTCAGCAAAGAACATGATCAGCGGCCCGGGCCAGGATTGGGCTGCTGATTTATACATTAGTATTTGTCACAAAGATTGCAAGGGCTTCGGTCTACATCCCACAATTTGTTTTTAACTTCCTTAAGGAGGAAGTTCTGCCAATATAATTTGTGTGTGTGTATGTATATGTATATATATATATATATATATATATGTGTATATAGATACATACAGTATATATATATATATATATATATATATATTAATGTATACTGTATGTGTGTGTGTATATATATATATATATATATATATACTGTATGTATATATATATATATATATATATATATATATATATATGTATATATATATATATATATATATATATATATTAATGTATACTGTACATATACATATATTATTGTTATGTGTGTATATATTTTGGGAGAATTAATTGAAAATGATGAACGGCTGAAGTAAAATAACTATGTATTTGTGGAGTTGATAAAAGGTTCCTTCTCTATGAGTTAATATAAATTATTGCTAAGATGCTTCATCTCTGTATCTTACAGATGTCTTTCTCTTGGTGATAAAAAAAGACAATTATATAACATTTATTTCAACATGCTCACTAAAAGAAAAAGTTGACAAATTCTTAAGTCTTACACAGAAGCAGCTTTTGAGGATTATGGGGCTTGTAGACCCAGATTTTAGTCTGTGTGGTGCTGGACAGCCATATATATATATATATATATATATATATATATATATATATATATATATATATATATATATATACAAATATGTGTATATATTAAGGCTTTTTTTGTGGGGGTACTCACCGGTACTGAGTACCCCCACCTCTGCCAACTCATAACAGGTAATATTTGTAATCATGATGTAAATACAATAGTTTTCACAAGAGGGGGCTGCCAAATACATCAAACACTGTAAATAATCTTGTCCCTTTGTTTTTCTCAAAGTTACTGAGCAGAATATATCAATCAAAAATCAATGAGTGATGGCACCTTTTATTTACAAAAAAAGCCCTGTATATATATATATATATATTATATGTGCACACACCACTCAAACACATACTACGCAAGCATTACACACACCACACAAATAAACTACACACTACATAAATATTTATACTGTACATATACTGTAATGGGGCTTTTGTTGTTCATAGGTGGCAGAAGTCTTGTTTAGAGGGAGATTAAACACTTTGAGATGGTAAAATAAAATGATAAATCATATATATAAATAAGTCTGCAATATACAGTACTTTCATTATGTATTTTGTCCACTTTTCCTATAATTCCATTCTGAGTCTGAGATTGTGAGGTTTTTAGTTCCTATTAGAAATGGAGGTGCAGAACACAGTTATATTCCACACAGCCATTGGCTGCACACTCTAGTGGCCTATTTATAACTGTCTCTAATTGGCCACAGCAGATAAGGTAACCTAAGTTACAACATGGCAGCTCCCACTGTTTTGTAGACACTAAAACTTTACACTTATTTTGTGAATATTTAAAGAACTAATGAAACTTTTAAAAATACAACTACATGTTATTGTGCGTCTCTTACCAATATACTCAATAAAGGGACATGAAACATAAAATGTTTCTTTATGATTCAGACAGAGAATACATTTTTTAAAAAAGTTTCCAGTTTACTTCTATTATCAAATTTGCTCCATTCTCTTGTTAATCTTTGTTGAAGAGATTTCTCAATAGTTAGCCTGCACATGTCTGAAGCTCTACATAACAGGAAATAGTGCTGACATCTAGTGCTCTTGATAATGTATAACAGTGTTGCAAAACTGCTGCTAAATAGTGCAGATACATGCACACCCCTGAATATACCTTCCTGATTTTCAACAAAGGATAACAAAAAATATATTATAGAAATACATTGGAAAGTTGTTTAAAATTGTATGATCTATCTGAATCATGGAAGAACAATTTTGGGTTTAATGTCCCTTTAAACATTCACATCTCAGCATATAGGGATACACTGTACTGGACACCAGCATATAAAAACCAAACATCTTCATTCATGAGAACATATGATCTTAATAAAAAAAACTTTCCAATGAACTTCTATTATTTCACTTTCTTTATTCTTTTGGTATTCTTAGTTGAAAAGTATTCCTAGGTAGGCTTAGGAGCAGCAATACATTACTAGCATTACTAGCTTCTAATTGGTGGCTGCAAATAAATGCCTCTTTCTTTCATGTAATTGGCAAGAGTCCATGAGCTAGTGACGTATGGGATATACATTCCTACCAGGAGGGGCAAAGTTTGTCGAACCTCAAAATGCCTATAAATACACCCCTCACCACACCCACAATTCAGTTTTACAAACTTTGCCTCCTACGGACGTGGTGAAGTAAGTTTGTGCTAGATTTCTACGTTGATATGCGCTTCGCAGCAGGCTGAAGCCCGGTTCCTCTCAGAGTGCAGTGAATGTCAGAGGGATGTGAAGGGAGTATTGCCTATTGAATACAATGGTCCTAACGGGGATCTATTTCATAGGTTCTCTGTTATGGGTCGTAGAGATTCATCTCCTACCTCCCTTTTCAGATCGACGATATACTCTTATGTACCATTACCTCTGCTGATTCTCGTTTCAGTACTGGTTTGGCTATCTACTTTATGTAGAGGAGTGTCTTTTGGTAAGTATGTTTTCTTTTATTTATGACACTCTCAGCTATGGTTTGGCACTTTATATGTAAAGTTCTAAATATATGTTTTATACTTATATTTGCCATGATTCAGGTTAATCAGTATATTTCCTTCTTACAGACTGTCAGTTTCATTTTGGGAAATGCATAGGAAAAAAAAAAAAAATTATTTCTTACCTGAAAATTTTTCAAATTGACTTTCTTTTCTAAATTGCGGGCTGTTAGGCTCACGGGAGCGCAAAGTGCTATAATTTATTGCGTCATTTTTGGAGCGAGAATTACGTTTGTTGATGTAATTTAGTCATTTCCGGCGTCTTAGTTGGTGTTTGTTGCAGACGTTCTTGGCGCCAAAAAATATTTTGTCAGTTGTGGGCGTCATACTTGGCGCCAGATTTTTGACATTATTTAAGTCCTTATTTCATTTTGATTCTGGTTTCCAGAGGCTTATTCTGTTTGCATTTTTTCCCATTCCTGAAACTGTCATATAAGGAAATTGATAATTTTGCTTTATATGTTATTTTTTCTATTACATATTGCAAGATGTCTCAATCTGACCCTGTCTCAGAATCTACTTCCGGAATGCTGCTGCCTGATGTCGGTTCTACCAAAGCTAAGTGCATTTGTTGTAAACTTGTGGTAACTGTTCCTCCGACTGTAGTTTGTGTTAGTTGTCATGATAAACTTTCAAACGCAGACAATATTTCCATTAGTAGTAATCCATTACCTGTTGTTGTTCCTTCAACATCTAATGTTCAGGATATTCCTGTTAATGTGAGAGAATTTGTTTCTAATTCTATTCAGAAGGTCCTGTCTGTTATACCACCTTCTAATAAACGTAAAAGGTCTTTTAAAACTTCTCATAAATTTGATGAATTTTTAAATGACCAACAGCATTCTGATTTATCTATCTCTGATGAGGATCTATCTGGTTCAGAAGATTCTGCCTCAGATATTGACACTGACAAATCTTCATATTTATTTAAAATGGAGTATATTCGTTCTTTATTAAAAGAGGTGTTGTTTGCATTAGATATGGAGGAGACTAGTCCTCTTGATATTAAAACCAGTAAACATTTAAATTTGGTTTTTAAACCTCATGTAGTTATTCCGGAGGTTTTTCCAGTTCCTGATGCTATTTCAGATTTAATTTCTAGGGAATGGAATAGTCTGGGTACTTCTTTTACTCCTTCTTCAAGGTTTAAGAAACTGTACCCTTTGCCGACTGATATATTGGACTTTTGGGAAAAGATCCCCAAAGTTGATGGGGCCATCTCTACTCTTGCAAAGTGTACTACTATTCCTATGGCAGATAGTACTTCTTTTAAAGATCCTTTAGATAGGAAGCTTGAATCTTATCTAAGGAAGGCTTATATATGTTCAGGTCCTGTCTGTTATACCACCTTCTAATAAACGTAAAAGGTCTTTTAAAACTTCTCATAAATTTGATGAATTTTTAAATGTCCAACAGCATTCTGATTTATCTATCTCTGATGAGGATCTATCTGGTTCAGAAGATTCTGCCTCAGATATTGACACTGACAAATCTTCATATTTATTTAAAATGGAGTATATTCGTTCTTTATTAAAAGAGGTGTTGTTTGCATTAGATATGGCGGAGACTAGTCCTCTTGATATTAAAACCAGTAAACGTTTAAATTTGGTTTTTAAACCTCATGTAGTTATTCCGGAGGTTTTTCCAGTTCCTGATGCTATTTCAGATTTAATTTCTAGGGAATGGAATAGTCTGGGTACTTCTTTTACTCCTTCTTCAAGGTTTAAGAAACTGTACCCTTTGCCGACTGATAGATTGGACTTTTGGGAAAAGATCCCCAAAGTTGATGGGGCCATCTCTACTCTTGCAAAGTGTACTACTATTCCTATGGCAGATAGTACTTCTTTTAAAGATCCTTTAGATAGGAAGCTTGAATCTTATCTAAGGAAGGCTTATATATGTTCAGGTCATCTTCTTAGGCCTGCTATTTCTTTGGCTGATGTTGCTGCAGCTTCAACTTTTTGGTTGGAAACTTAAGCGCAACAAGTACCAGATCATAATGTGTATAGCATTGTTAAGCTAATTCAACATGCTAATATTTTCATTTGTAATGCCATTTTTGATATCATTAGAATTGATGTCAGGTATATGTCTTTAGCTATTTTAGCTAGAAGAGCTTTATGGCTTAAATCTTGGAATGCTGATATGACGTCTAAGTCAACGTTGCTATCTCTTTCTTTCCAAGGTAATACATTATTTGGTTCTCAGTTGGATTCTATTATTTCAACTGTCACTGGGGGGAAGGGAGCCTTTTTGCCTCAGGATAAAAAATCTAAGGATAACTTTAAAGCTGCTAATCATTTTCGTTCCTTTCATCAGAATAAGGAACAGAAACCTGACCCTTCCCCTAAAGGAACTGTTTCCAATTGGAAGCCTTCTCCAGTCTGGAATAAATCCAAGCCATTTAAAAAATCAAAATCAGCCCCCAAGTCCGCATGAAGGTGCGGCCCTCATTCCAGTGCAGCTGGTAGGGGGCAGACTAAGATTTTACAAAGATGTTTGGATCAATTTAATCCAAAATCTTTGGATTCAGAACATTGTTTCTCAAGGGTACAGAATAGGTTTCAAGGTAAGACCGCCTGTGAGAAGTTTCTTTCTCTCACGCATTCCAGTGAACCCAGTAAAGGCTCAGGCTTTCCTGAAGTGTGTTTCAGACCTGGAGTTATCCGGGGTAATTGTGTCAGTTCCCTTTCCGGAACGGGGTCTGGGGTTTTATTCAAATCTGTTCATTGTTCCAAAGAAAGAGAATTCTTTCAGACCAGTTCTGGATCGAAAAATTTTGAATCGTTATGTAAGAATACCAACATTCAAGATGGTGACTATAATGACTATTCTGCCTTTTGTTCAGCAAGGGCATTATATGTCCACAATAGACTTACAGGATGCATATCTTCATATTCCAATTCATCCAGATCACTATAAGTTTCTGAGATTCTCTTTTCTAGATAAGCATTACCAATTTGTTGCTCTTCCTTTTGGCCTAGCAACAGCTCCAAGGATCTTTTCAAAGGTTCTCGGTGCCCTACTCTCTGTAATCAGAGAGCGGGGTATTGCGGTGTTTCCTTATTTGGACTATATCTTGGTACTTGCTCAGTCTTCACATTCTGCAGAATCTCACACGAATCAACTAGTGTTGTTTCTTCAAAGACATGATTGGAGGATCAATTTACCAAAAAGTTCCTTGATTCCTCAGACAAGGGTAACCTTTTTAGGATTCCAAATAGATTCAGTATCCATGACTTTGTCTCTAACAGACAAAAAACATCTGAAATTGGTTTCAGCTTGTCGGAACCTTCAGTCTCAGTCATTCCCTTCAGTAGCTGTGTGCATGGAAGTTTTAGGGCTCATGACTGCAGCATCGGATGCAATCCCCTTTGCTCGTTTTCACATGAGACCTCTTTAGCTTTGTATGCTGAGCCAATGGTGCAGGGATTATACAAAGATATCACAATTAATATCCTTACATCCCAATATTCGACTATCTCTGACTTGGTGGATAGATCACCATCGTTTAATTCAAGGGGCCTCTTTTGTTCGTCCAACCTGGACTGCGATTACAACAGATGCAAGTCTTTCAGGTTGGGGAGCTGTCTGGGGATCTCTGACAGCGCAGGTGGTTTGGAAATCTCAAGAGGCGAGATTACCAATCAATATTTTGGAACTCCGTGCGATTCTCATAGCTCTTCAGTTTTGGCCTCTTCTGAAGAGAGAACCGTTTATTTGTTTTCAGACAGACAATGTCACAACCGTGGCGTATGTCAATCATCAAGGTGGGACTCACAGTCCTCAAGCTATGAAAGAAGTATCTCGAATACTTGCATGGGTGAAATCCAGCTCCTGTCTAATCTCTGCGGTTCATATCCCAGGTGTAGACAATTGGGAAGTGGATTATCTCAGTTGCCAGACTTTACATCCGGAAGAATGGTCTCTTCACCCAGATGTGTTTTTTTCAGATTGTTCAGATGTGGGGACTTCCAGAAATAGATCTGATGACTTCTCAACTAACAGGAAACTTCCCAGGTATCTGTCCAGGTCCAGGGATCCTCAGGCAGAAGCAGTGGATGCGTTGTCACTTCCTTGGAATTATCAACCTGCTTATGTCTTTCGCCTCTAGTTCTTCTTCCAAGAGTGATTTCCAAAATCATAATGGAGCGTTCATTTGTACTGCTGGTGGCTCCAGTATGGCCACACAGGTTTTGGTATGCGGTTCTTGTTCGGATGTCCAGTTGCCATCCTTGGCCACTTCCGTTAAGGCCAGACCTTCTATCTCAAGGCCCATTTTTCCATCAGGATCTCAAATCATTAAATTTGAAGGTATGGAGAATGAACGCCTAGTGCTTAGTCATAGAGGTTTCTCTGACTCAGTTATTAATACTATGTTGCAGGCTCGCAAATCTGTGTCTAGAAAGATCTATTACCGAGTTTGGAAGACTTACATTTCATGGTATTCTTCTCATAAATTCTCTTGCCATTCTTTTAGAATTCCTAGAATTTTACAGTTTCTTCAGGATGGTTTGGATAAGGGTTTGTCTGCAAGTTCCTTGAAAGGACAAATCTCTGCTCTTTCTGTTCTGTTCCACAGAAAAATTGCTAATCTTCCTGATATCCAATATTATCCATTGTTTGTACAGGCTTTGGTTCGTATCAAGCCTGTCATTAAGTCAATCTCTCCTCCTTGGAGTCTTAATTTGGTTTTGAGGGCTTTACAGGCTCCTCCGTTTGAGCCTATGCATTCTCTGGACATTAAATTACTTTCTTGGAAAGTATTGTTCCTTTTGGCCATCTCTTCTGCTAGAAGAGTTTCTGAATTATCTTGTGAGTCTCCTTTTCTGATTTTTCATCAGGATAAGGCGGTTTTGCGGACTTCATTTGAATTTTTACCTAAAGTTGTGAATTCCAACAACATTAGTAGAGAAATTGTTGTCCCTTCATTGTGTCCTAATCCTAAGAATTCTTTGGAGAGATCTTTACATTCTTTGGATGTGGTAAGAGCTTTGAAATATTATGTTGTAGCTACTAAAGCTTTCAGAAAGACTTCTAGTCTATTTGTTATCTTTTCTGGTTCTAGGAAAGGTCAGAAGGCGTCTGCCATTTCTTTGGCATCTTGGTTAAAGCTTTTGATTCATCATGCTTATTTGGAGTCGGGTAAATCCCCGCCTCAGAGGATTACGGCTCATTCTACTAGGTCAGTTTCTACTTCCTGGGCTTTTAAGAATGAAGTTTCTGTTGATCAGATTTGCAAAGCAGCAACTTGGTCTTCTTTGCATACTTTTACTAAATTCTACCATTTTTATGTTTTCTCTTCTTCAGAAGCAGTTTTTGGTAGAAAAGTACTTCAGGCAGCTGTTTCAATTTGATTCTTCTGCTTATAATTTCAGTTTTTTTCATTATAAAGATTAAAACTTTTGATTTGGGTTGTGGATTCTTTTTTCAGCGGAATTGGCTGTCTTTATTTTTATCCTTCCCTCTCTAGTGACTCTTGCGTGGAGTTCCACATCTTGGGTATTTGCTATCCCATACGTCACTAGCTCATGGACTCTTGCCAATTACATGAAAGAAAACACAATGTATGTAAGAATTTACCTGATAAATTCATTTCTTTCATATTGGCAAGAGTCCATGAGGCCCACCCTTTTTATGGTGGTTATGATTTTTTTGTATAAAGCACAATTATTCCAATTCCTTGTTGATACTTTTGCTCCTTTCTTATCACCCCACTTCTTGGCTATTCGTTATACTGAATTGTGGGTGTGGTGGGGGGTGTATTTATAGGCATTTTGAGGTTTGGGAAACTTTGCCCCTCCTTGTAGGAATGTATATCCCATACGTCACTAGCTCATGGACCCTTGCCAATATGAAAGAAATTAATTTATCAGGTAAATTCTTAAATAAATTATGTTTTTCATTGGTTTGGTGTTCAGTTAGCTCCCAGTACTGCATTGCTGCTACTTTAACAAAGGATATCAAGAATATGAAACAAATTTTATAATAGAAGTATGGGGTGCAAAGCTCATATGGAAAGTTACAAAACAAATGGTATGAGAGAGACGTTGTTCCTGGGCTTGACCCATTTGGTCAGATGTGGTAACCAAGTTTTCCATTTCCAGACTTTCTCTGTGTGTTGTGTTAATTTGTTTTGTAATTTCCCCTATTAGCTTTGTACCCAGACTTGTCTGGGGTTAACTTCCTGGGTCTCTGGGAAATGTGCAGCGGCCTTTGAGTGCTATTGAGCACCCAGGGCTGTGCATTTTGCAGGGTCATAGTATGTATACCCAGTCCAGTTTGAGAGTGCAGTCCATTTTCAGGTTTTGTATGTGTCTAGGGAGATTTTGTAAGGCATGTGCACCCTTTGGTGGTTTCCAGTTTGTTTGATTGAGAGCATTCATTGTTTGAGTGTATTGGAGACTCAGGATGGGAGAGACATTGATGTGGCTCCTAGGTTTGACCCATTTGGCCAGAACTCTTCCATTTTTGCTTTTAATCTTAGCTGTGTACATGCAAGTGAGTGCCAGACTTATCCAGTGTGATATATATATATATATTTATATATTTATTTAAACCCCAAAGCCAGCCCTAGAGACACCTGTTGTGCTCTCCAGAGAGACATAGGACTATATTTACCTAACTTACAGCTAGATTATGAGTTTTGAGCGCTATAGGGATTTTAACGACCGCCACAAAAGCGGCGTTATTTCACCTCCCTATAGCGCTGGTATTACGAGTTCTAAAAAAGCAGGCGTGTGCGGGCGAAATGGTTGCGTTGAGCTCCATACCGCACCGAAAACAAGCGCTGCTTTGACGTGCTCATGCACGATTTTCCCATAGACATCAATGGGGAGAGACGGCAAAAAAAAGCCTAACACCTGCAATTGCAGAATGAAAAGCTCCGTGATGCAGCCCCATTGATGTCTATGGAGAAAATAAAACTAATGTTTGAACCTAACGCCCTAACATAAACCCTGAGTCTAAACACCCCTAATCTGCTGCCCCCGACATCGCCGCAAACTACATACAGTTATTAACCCCTAATCTGCTGCCCCCGACATCGCCGCAACCTACATACAGTTATTAACCCCTAATCTGCTGCCCCCAACTTCGCAGCCACCTACATAAGTTATTAACCCCTAATCTGCCGCCCCCAACATCGCCGCCACCTACATAAAAATTATTAACCCTAATCTGCCTCTCCCGATGTCGCCGCACTATACTAAAGTTTTTAACCCCTAAACCTCTGGCCTCCCACATCACTACCACTAAATAAATCCATTAACCCCTAACCCTAACCCTAATGTAACCCTAACCCTACCGTAACCCTAAGCCTAACACCCCCTAACTTTAACATAATTAAAATACAGCTAAACTAAAGTTACAATTATTAACTAAATAATACCTATTTAAAACTCACTACTTACCTTTGAAATAAAACCTAAGCTAGCTACAATATAGGTTTTATTTATATTTCACAGGTAACTTTGTATTTATTTTAACCAGGTAGACTAGTTAGTAAATAGTTATTAACTATTTACTAGCTACCTAGTTAAAATTAATACAAACTTATCTGTGAAATAAAACCTAACCTAACATTACAAAAAAAAAATAAACACTAAAATTACTAAAAAATAAAAATAACCAAATTACATAAAAAACAAACATTAAATTACAAAAAATAAGAAACAAATTATCAAAAATTAAAAAGAATTACACTTAATCTAACAGCCTAATCAAAATTAAAAAGCCCTCCCAAAATAAAAAAAACCCTAGCCTACAATAAACTACCAATGTCCCTTAAAAGGGTTTTTGTGATGCATTGCCCCAAAGATAACAGCTCTTTTTCCTTTAAATAAAATATACAAACACTCCCCCAACAGTAAACCCTCCCCCCACAACCAACCCCCCCAAATAAAATGACTTTTAAAAAAACTAAGCTCCACATTGCCCTGAAAAGGGCATTTGTATGGGCATTGCCCTTAAAAGGGCATTTAGCTCTTTTACATGCTCAGACCCTAAACTAAAAATAAAAACCACCCAAAAAAAACGACGATCCACTTACAGTTCTTGAAGTCCTGCTTGAAGGATCCATCAAGCCGGTGAAGTCATCATCCATGCGGAAAGAAGTCTTCATCCAGGCAGCCTCTTTTATCTTCATCCATCCGGCGAAGTCCTCATCCAGGCGGCAAGAAGTCTTTATCCAGACGGCATCTTCTATCTTCATCCATCCGGCACGGAGGGGGTCCATCCTGAAGACATCCGGCGCGGAGCATTCTCTTCATATGGTCGCCGCCGTAAACTGGAACTTCAATGCAAGTGACGCCATCCAAGATGGTGTCCCTTGCATTCCTATTGGCTGAAAGATTTCAATCAGTCAATAGGATTAGAGCTGCTAAAATCCTATTGGCTGTTCCAACCAGCCAATATGATTAGAGCTGCTAAAATCCTTTTGGCTGTTCCAATTAGCCAATAGGATTGAGCTCTCATCCTATTGGCTGATGGAAACAGCCAATAGGATGAGAGCTCAATCCTTTTGGCTGATTGGAACAGTTAATATGATTTTAGCAGTTCTAATACTATTAAAATTAATTAATTTATTTATTTAACAGGTAAGTTTTAATATAATTTAAGATAAGGAAATTGTAATTTTAATATAAAGTTAGGGGTCATTAGGTTTAGGGGTTAATAGTTTATTTTAGTATATCTGGTTGTGGGGGGCTTGCGGTTTAGGGATTAATAGGTTTATTATAGCAGCGGTGTGGGCGGATGGCAGATTAGGGGTTAATAATATATAATAGTGTTTTTGATGCGGGAGGGTGGCAGTTTAGGGGTTAAAAACAGTAATATAGTGGTGACAATGTTGGGGAGCGGCGGAATAGGGGTTAATACATTTTAATAGTGGCGGCGATGTTGGGAGCGGCAGATTAGAGGTTAATACATTTATTATAGTGTTTGCGATGTGGGAGGGCCTCAGTTTATGGGTTAATATGTAGTTTATGGGTGTTAGTGTAATTTGTAACACTTTAGTTATGAGGTTTTTTTTGGCCTCCCAGGCAAACTCGTAGTACCGGCACTATGGGAGTCCCATTGAAAAAGGACTTTTTTTAAAAGTGCGGTACTGACGTTGCGTGACAGGCTAAAAGGTGTTCGGTACACCTATACCGACAAGCCCCGTAATAGCAACGTTAGGGAAAATGAAGCGTTATGGGCCATAATGGTGCTTTTTCACTCATAACGCCAAACTCGTAATCTAGCTGTTATTTTGGAAGTTTCTTAAAAGTTGAGGTTATTGATTTTCCACTTTGTTAACGATTTAATAAACAGATTCAGATGGTTTAAGATTTGGAAATACCTTATCAAGGGCCATAGATTTACCTAAATATGCTTTATGACACTAAACCAAGAACATATCCAACTACATAACAGGTGCACCAAATATAAGTTTCACAAGATTGCTTAGGATCTCTAAATATTAATATATAGCAAAGCCTCCCAAAATGCATCACTTATTATCTTATCCTCACGTGCCAATAATGTATAATCTAACTTTTTTTTCTAATAATACTTTTCAGAATGTCATTTTGTACATTTATATGAATATCATAGTAAATCATTGTGCTACCTATGCTCTCTGTACACTTTATTCTTACTGGTGTTTTATGACATTTCAGTAGTAACTGTCACCTAGATTACGAGTTTTGAGCGCTATAGGGAAAGTAAAGAATGCAACAAAAGTTGCATTATTTAAAGGGACACTGAACCAAATTTTTTTCTTTCATGATTTAGATAGAGCATGCAATATTAAGCAACTTTCTAATTTACTCTTATTATCAAATTTTCTTAGTTCTCTTGCTATCTTTATTTGAAAAAGAAGGCATCTAAGCTAAGGACAGCATTTGTTTATTGGTGCTGTCCAATCAGCAAGGACAACCCAGGTTGTTCACAAAAATAGGCCGGCATCTAAACTTACATTCTTGCTTTTCAAATAAACATACCAGGAGAATGAAAAAAATTTGATAATAGGAGTAAATTAGAAAGTTGCTTAAAATGGCATGCTCTATCTGAATAACAAAAGAAACCATTTGGGTTCAGTGTTCCTTTAACCCCCTATAGCGCTGCCATTACAAGTTTAAAAAACTCGGCTTGTGCAGGCGATATGGTGCTTTTAAGCTCCATACCGCACCAAAAACAAGCAGTGTTTTGACGTGCTCATGCACGCTTTCCCCATAGACATCAATGGGGAGAGTCGGCAAAAAAAAGTCTAACACCTGCGATCGCGGAAACAAAAGCTCCCTAACACAGCCCCATTGATGTCTATGGGGTAAAAGAAAATACAGTTTAAACCTAACACCCTAACATAAACCCTGAGTCTAAATTAAACTATATGAACCCCTAAACCTAACCCTAACCCTAAGGTAACCCTAACCATAAACCTAACCATAACACCCTCTAACTTTAACATAATGAAATTAGATCTAAATTAAATTTACAATTATTAACTAAATAATTCCTATTTAAAACTAAATACTTACCTGTGAAATAAAACCTAAGATAGCTACAATATAATAGTTATATTTTAGCTAGCTTAGGTTTTATTTTTATTTCACAGGTAAGTTTGTATTTATTTAAACTAGGTAGACTAGTTAGTAAATAGTTATTAACTTTTTACTAAATACCTAGCTAAAATAAATACAAACTTACCTGTGAAATAAAACCTAACCTGCCTTACACTAAAACCTAACATTGCAAAAAATAAAATAACCTACCATTACAAAAAAAAACTACCATTACAAAAAAATAAACAAAATGATCCAAAAAAATTAAGATTATTCCTATTCTAATACCCTTTTAAAGAAAAAACTCAACCCAAAATAAAAAAGCCTAATCTAGAATAAACTACCAAGGGCCCTTAAAAGGGCCTTTTGGGGGGCCCTTAAAAGGGCCTTTTGTAGGGCATTGCTGTAAATTAATCAGCTCTGTTGCTACAAAAAAAAACACCCCTTAAAAATATAATTACACAAAATAACAAACAAATTATCAAAAATAAAAAAAAATCCTATTCTAATACCCATAAAAAAAAAACACCCAAAATAAAAAAACTAATTTAGAATAAACTACCAATGACCCTTAAAAGGGCCTTTTGTAGGGCATTGCCCTAAAGAAATCAGCTCTGTTTATAAAAAAAAATACAAATACCATTTAACATTTAACATTACAAACCCCCAAACCCACAAAATAAAAATAAAAAAACTATCTAAAAAAACTAAGCTACCCATTGCCCTGAAAAGTACATTTGTATGGGCATTGCCCTTAAAAGGGCATTTAGCTATTTTACTGTCCAGACCCTAAACTAAAAAATAAAACCCAACCAATAAACCCTTAAAAAAGCCTAACACGAACCCCCGACAATCCACTTAAAGTTTTTGAAGACCCGCTTGAACGATCTTCATCCCGGAGTTGAAGTCCTGATCCAGGCGGCGAGAAGTCTTCATCCAGGTGGCCTCTTCATTCTTCATCCCGGCGGTGAAGTCCTGATCCAAGCGGTGAGAAGTTCATCCAGGCGGCCTCTTCAATCTTCATCCAGGCGACATCTTCTATCTTGATCCCAGAGGCGTGGAGCGGGTCCATCCTTAAGACATCCGGCACGGAGCATCCTCTTTATATGATCGTCGCCGTAGACTGAATCTTCAAAGCAAGGTACGCGATCCAAGATGGCATCCCTTGCATTCCTATTGGCTGAAAAATTTGAATCATCCAATAGGAATTAGAGCTGCTAAAATCCTATTGGCTGTTCAAATCAGCCAATAGGATTTAAGCAGTTCTAATTCTATTGGATGATGAATCATCCAATAGAATGAGAGCTGCTTAAATGACCTTTTAAGGGCTATGCCCATACAAATGCCCTTTTCAGGACAATGAGTAGCTTAGGTTTTTTTAGAATTAGGTTTTATATTTTGAGGGGTTGGTTGGGTGGTAGGTTTTACTGTTGGGGGTGTCTTTGTATTTTTTTTTTACAGGTAAAAGAGCTGATATCTTTGGGGCAATGCCCCACAAAAGGCTCTTTTAAGGACTATTGGTAGTTTATTGGGTGGGGTTTATTTGGGTGGGCTTTTTTATTTTGATAGGGCTATTAGATTAGGTGTAATTCTTTTTATTTTGGATAATTTGTTTGTTATTTTCCATAATTTAGTGTTTGTTATTTTTTTGTTTTTGTATTTAGATACTTTGTATCTAAAGACCAATGGCAAGAGGCTTGTGTGTGCCACTACAACTCTGAGCACTCAGCTATGCGACCTGACATGGCTGAGCACACAAAGATGAAAAGGCATGACACACTGAGCGCGCACAGCCGCCTTATTACGCTGCGCACTGTGCCGCTCTCAGTGTGTCTCAGCACTTGAATAAACTCCATTCTTCAGGACCCTTAACAAGCCAGATATTCATTATATCTTAATTAGCTGATCAGTAACCATGGTTACTAACCTGCTCTCACACTTCAGATGATTATTTCACCAGTGCTCTAGTTAAGATATAATGAATATCTATCCTGTTTAGGGTCCTGAGGAATGGAGTTGAGAAACACTGCTTTACATCATCACATTAAGGCCCCTATTTATTAAAGGTCTTGCGGACCTGATCCGACAGTGCGGATCAGATCCGCAAGACCTCACTGAATGCGGAGAGCAATACGCTCTCCGCATTTAACATTGCACCAGCAGCTCACAAGACCTGCTGGTGCAACACCGCCCCCTGCTGACTCGCGGCCAATCGGTGAGTACGATCGGGTTGATTTCCGGCGATTCCTGGTTATGGACAGGGTTATGGAGCAGCGGTCTTTAGACCGCTGCTTCATAACTTGTGTTTCTGGCGATTCTGAAGATTCTGAAGATTCGGCCCTTTAAGTTCGGAGCTTGATAAATATGGGCCTAGGTGTTATGACTGTGTATTCACTGAGAATGGTACTGCCTCAATGTTGTGGTCTGGAGGGTGGGCACCTTCTTCCAAAGCTCATATCTCACTCCTCACCCCACAGAAAGAGATATGCAGCCCATCATGTTAAATGGTGGATCTGTTCTTTCAAATAAGGGGTTATATATACCTCAAGGAGGAATATGTGCCATAAAATGTCCAAAAACACAGCAAATAGAAACATGGGCTGCAGAGAGTTTAGGCTGAGGGGAAGAGCCACTAATGTAATATCTTTCTTGTCCTCTGTTTAACCAAGAGGAACAAATTAACTCATATTTGAAAGGGCTGCAGTGATCAGTAGTGGCTATTATTTTGTGAGCTATATAAATAATATCATTGTATTCCTAAGTATGATAGAAAATGTAACACACAATTTAGTTCATACTACTCTTGAAAAGAATAATGCTGTATGTTTAATGATTGCGTTTATGAGCTCATAGTAGCTCGTACACTCACACACAACTATGTATCTATATGTATTTGCTTTTGTGTTCGCTTAAAGAATATTGATTTACTCCTCACCCAGGAAACTATATTCATCCGTCATTTTTAAGGAAGTGCAAATAATATATTTGATTTTGCAGAGGCTTCACTACTTAAAGATCCTGCTATGTCACCTTTGGTATTTCAATTCAATTCATGCAAACATCACCCTATAGTGTAAATTATGAGTAATGTGTGTGCATTATAGCACAGAAAGACCTAAAGGATGACATTTTACATGACATTTTAGCACTATAACATATTTTACTTTGTTTAACAGCTAATAGAGTGCCAACTGGAGCAATTTTCTGGCTCTAGAAATCTTGAATTGTGTGTATTTTAATCATATGATGATATGAAACTGTTGCTATATATGTTTATGTACAAGAAAGAAAGTCAAGTGCCTTAAAATAACGTAAAAGCAGCCATTTTATGCCCGCAGAGCACTAAAGGACATATTCTAGGTTTAAATGAACAGTTTATAACTTTTGAAGGAAGCACCAAAAAATGTCTATTCTAGGTCAGACAGATCAGTAATAATGGCACAAAAACTTGTGAATGTTTTCATTTGTTTGTTAGTGCCTAAGAAAAATTGAAGTAAATATTTCCTACGTGACATTATAGATTACTTTTACCATACCCAGAACACAATATGCCAGTAAGCTAAATGGTTGATTCAAACAGATTTTAAAGCAATTTGTTTCAGTTTTTTCTAAGACTTTTATTTTCCAACTGGCCTAAATATAATGTTGGCATAAACCTTTAAAGAAAATAATATAATGTTAAAGGGACACTGAACCCATTTTTTTTCCTTTGTGATTCAGATAGAGCATGCAATGTTAAGCAACTTATTAATTTGCTCCTATTATCATTTTTTCTTAGTTCTCTTGCTATCTTTATTTGAAAAAGAAGGCATCTAAGCTTTTTTGGGTTCAGAACTCTGTATAGCACTTTATTATAGGTGGATGAATTTATCCACCAATCAGCAAGGACAACCCAGGTTGTTCACCAAAATGGGCCGGCATCTAAACTTACATTCTTGCATTTCCAATAAAGATACCAAGAGAATGAAGAAAATTTGATAATAGGAGTAAATTAGAAAGTTGCTTAAAATTTCATGCTCTATCTAAGAATAAATTTGGGTTCAGTGTCCCTTTAACATAAATGGACAATATGGGACAATAGAAGACATGCACATTTTATAAACGAATACCGAATATTGCCACGGGTAGCAGCATTCAGATCTTTTTGAAGCCAGATTCATTCATTAATAGTGCAACACAGAAACATCTGGATTTGCACAGATCTTCTTGTGTTACCCTGTTATATTAATAAAATGGACTCCAAAAAGAGTAAAATGCTGCTAATATAATTTATAAAATGCACATCTAAGGGACAATTACTAGTGTTTTCATTTAAAATGACATGACTATACCTAAAAATTGAATATGGTTATGGTGGTGATTTTGACATTACTTAATCATACATGAGTTCAGCCATTCAACATCATCCTGATCAATTTACCTGTTTAATCAATTTACCTGTTTGTTACCAACTACTTAAATCCTATGAGAAGATGATTTGCATACACGTATTGTTTTCATCCATTTTCACTTGGTGTTGATATAAATATGCCTTATAAATCCTCCAGATAAAACATTATGCCCGCAGATCTCTTATGATATAAAAGTAAGCCCATTTGAAAGGCAGAGAGTTAAAGGGATAGTCTATTCAAAATTAAACTTTCATGCTTCAGATAGAGCATGCAATTTTAAGCAACTTTTTAATTTACTCCTATTATCAATTTTTCTTTGTTCTCTTGCTATCTTTATTTGAATATAAGCTTAGGAGCCGGCACATTTTTAGTTCAGCACCTGGGTAGCACTTGCTGATTGGTGACTAAATGTAGCTACCAATCAGCATGCTCTACCCAGGTGCTGAACCAAAAATGGGCCGGCTTCCAAGCTGACATGTCTGCTTTTCAATTAAAGATACCAAGAGAACAAAGAAAAAATTATAATGGCTGTAAATTAAAAAGTTGCTTAAAATTGCATGCTCTATCTGAATCAAGAAAGTTTAATGTTTACAAGACTATCCCTTTAAAGTACCATGTCTGCTGCTTACCAAGCATTTGATCTTACTTTAAATTAAAATGTAAGTTTTATTTTACAGTTTCTTTTAAAAGCTATGATTATGTGTTCCTTGTGGCACACATCAATCAAGTACTGGGCTGCTCCTCTAATATTAGAATGGACTAAAATGTCTAATAAAAAAACTGATATCAAAGTCTGCATTTAAGTTCTGACTCAAAAACACAAAAATGATGGGTATATCATGAGATGCAAAACCCATAATGCTGTGATACCGAATACTGGAGAGGCTGAATAAAGGCAGCATGATCAACTGCCTTTATTTATAGGAGAAAGGGTGCTACAGCTTCTGATTGGCTGTAGTGCTCATCTTCTTGAAAAAGAAAAAAATTGGTTACAGACATGGGAGGACTGAGCATAGCGTAAGTGAGGATTTAGGGGAAGGGGGTGATTTTAATGAAAAAATACAGTAACACAACCTATATTTTTGTAAAATAAAAAGTAAGTTTTAAATTAAATGTGTATATAGTTTCAAATTGACTAGTTTTTGTCCCTTGAAAATCAAGCTTTATTTTCTTTATTAAATGTACAAAACATGAGGAACTCTTCGCTTTTAGATTAGTGAAATTGGGCTTTGTTTTTTGACATCATCCATGATATAATCACTAACATCACAAAGTCTATCAAATGTGAACTCATCAGTGACAAAACATGACAAACAGCAACAGTCACACCAGTCACATTATTGGTCAGATTATGAAGCAACTTTTAATCACTTTATTGCAGCATCTGAGTGAAACCAAAATATGGTTTATCAGTTACAAACACAGACATCACTAATAATTCTTCACATTTTGATTCACATTCAAATTTTGATACAAATATAAGTAAACTTTCAGCATTTATTCTATAGATGCAGAATTTCAAGTACAATTACAACCTTTTTGAAAAATGTATTATTTATTTCCTCCCCAAAAAAACAGACTTGTCATACCTTGATGGCAAGTGGTCCACTGGCAATGCCACATTTTTCTTTTTCTTTATCTCTCTCCCAAATCACAGGACTTAAAGGGATAGTCTAGTCAATTTTTATCTTTCATAATTCAGATAGCGCATGCAATTGTAAGCAACTTTCAATTTACTCCGATAATCAATTTTTCTTTGCTCTCTTGGTATCTGTATTTGAAAACGCAGGAATGTAAGCTTAGGAGCCAGCCCATTTTTTTTTTGTTCAGCACCTGGGTAGTACTTGCTGATTGGTGTCTAAATGTAGCCACCAATCAGCAAGCGCTACCCAGGGGGCTGAACCAAAAATGGGCCGGCTCCTAAGCATACATTCTTGCTTTTTCAAATAAAGCTACCAAGAGACCGAGGAAAAATTGATAATAGGAGTAAATTAGAAAGTTGCTTAAAATTGCATGCTCTATCTGAATCACGAAAGAAAAAACATTGGGTTTCATATCCCTTTAAGATTCCCATACTTTCCAAAATATCTGCATTATAGTAAGAAGATAAAAATAAAAATATGAGTTAAAAATAGCTCTTTATAACTAATTATTTTGAAAGATAATTATTATAGTACACGTAAGTAAGGATAAACTCACATAAAAAAACAATTATATACTGTGCTTATAAATATATTAGCATCTAATATGACACATAATGCTGCAAAAATAGCATTCCAAAGCAGACTTTCTTCTAACTCGCACAAATTCTTAAATAGATTCCACCTTAAATGGATTTTATCAGACTGTGCTCTGGCAAGCTCATGCTAATATTGGTTTCAATAAAGAACAAATCAGTGGCGGACTCGACTCGTCTTATCGCACAGTCAAAACTGATGGCTGAAGAAGTCATAAAGATCCCATTTAATCTCTATCCTATCTATCACTGTGAATGTCTTTATCCTCTTTGTGCAGTGGTAATATCTGCTCATTATGAAAGCAAAATAGATCTGGCATGAATAAAGGCGGAATGAAGTGCTCAGTTTGATTTTGACAGGATGATCAGTGGAAGCAGTAATCTGTGAGAATCAAAACGGCTAAATTATTCCATAGCAGTAATTTGAGAGAACAGCTCAGAGCATACACATCTGCTCTCATATATTGTGATAATACATCCCTCCCAATTTACTCTCTATGTGCTTGACTAATCTGCAACAGCTCTCAGAATGTCTAATCATACTATCAAAAAAGAGAAGAACTTCAATTGAGACTCAAATGAAAGAAGATTGGAAAACTATCCTCAATTGAAATTACATTTGTAAATGAGCCATAGTTTTTTCTTCTTCTTCTGTGTGTTATAAATCTGACTGGAGATGTAGTAACAGCAAAACAGCAATATGTATCCAATTTCTTTTTTTATTATTTCATTTCTAGTTTGGCAAACTTATTGTAGTCACATATTCGGCAGTCAAACAAATGATAAATGAATAAAAAAAAAATCTAAAACGGTTTTGCCATATAATTATATTTTAGCTCAAATTAGGGTGAGATTACGAGTGGAGCATAAATTAACGCTCCCGCTTTAGCATTAATTGCGCTAGATTTAAGATTTTTACGTTTTTCGGGTTGCGCTCACATTACGAGTAGAAAGTAAACTGTTTTTGCTCTAGCGGTAACATGTAGAGCGCAAAATGCAGAATAGCATAACCCGACTAACCCGACATGAAAATATGCATATTTCACATTCCAATATTCTGCACATAAATATTTCTACATATAGCTGATGATATTTTGATACAATAACAATTTATACCTTTATATATAGAGATGATTATATATAGGTATAGATATATTAAGATTTATATAGCACTATATATTTAGAAATACTTAGAACATATTCTACTATCTGCAAAACATTGGAATGTATAATTTTTACAGTAAATACATAGTTAAAACCTTTATATGAATGTATGAATATTGCATAAATAAGCTTTTACATGTTTCCATCTACTTAACAGCAAAGGCCTCCAATGCACTTCTATATACTGTATGTCTATATATGTATACATATGTATTTATATGTTAGACTCCAAATGATAGTAGAGGCGCACTGACAGACTCCGGTAATATAAAATCCATTTTATTATCAAAGAAGATAAAAACAAGGCATAACCATAATCTTCCGGTCAGTGTTAAAAGTAAAATAAGTCCAAGTGTGTGAACAGGGGCTTCACGCAGACGCGTTTCGTGAGTTTACGCACTTGATCACTGCATGATCACAGCTTGTACTTTTGTATACCTGTATTTATATGTTATATGTGTATTAATGTTTGTAAATACATATACACATATCAATACATAAATACATATACACATATAAATACATAAATACATATACACATATCAATACATAAATACATATACACATATAAATACATAAATACATATACACATATAAATACATAAATACATGTACACATATATAGACATATGTAAAAACATACATACATACTCTACATCTTTATAAATGTATATGTATGTATCTCAATTTTAAAGCCCTTTGCCTGCCCTTTTTTTTTCTAACACCTGAGATCTTCTATCTTTGAGCCTTTATAACTTTTGGTTGCAATATTTTTTTGGAATGATTTTTATTAGATAGTGTTATTATGAGTGTAAGGGGTCAATTTATCAAGCTCTGTACGGAGCTTGATGCCCCGTGTTTCCGGCGAGCATTCAGGCTCATCGGAAACAGAAGTTATGAAGCAGCGGTCTAAAGACCGCTTGATAACCTATCCGCCTGCTCTGAGGTGGCGGACAGAAATCAACCCGATGAAATACGATTGGGTTGATTGTCACCCCCTGCTAGGGCGGCATTGCACCAGCATCTGCAGGGGGCGGCACTTTTTAGTTTCGCAAAACAGTTGACTAGAGCTCTGAAGTCGCGGTAATCATTCTAGCGTAAATCGCGAATGGGTTTACTTTTAACTTGTTATATGAGCGGTAAGCTCAATAAGCGCAAACCTTCGAGATATACCCCTTATCGCTCAGGAGCAAAAGTTTGTGCTCCAATCGTAATCTAGCCCAAAGAAAGAAAATAAAGGAAAACTACTGTTTTCTGACAGAGGCCAGAAAACTAAATCTATATTATGCCAAACCATTCATTCAGTCACATGGTTTGGGGTGACTGAATGAATGGTTTGGCATAATTTAGATAGGCTTGGATGTTTCTTTTTGTAAGAAAGGGTTTCTTTTTTTGTGTTAAGGTTTGACACAACAAAGGTTGATCTTTTTGAGCATAAATTTTAAAAGATATGTTTGGTGCCAAGGCAATAAAGATTGTCATCCAAGACACACCTGCCAGGGTTTTTTCCCTGTTGTTTGCCATGTGTTTGCCATTTTACTCACCTTTCTTCCTGACTATGGTGCATTGTGGGGGATGCTGCTCATTTCCTACACTTCCTTTTATGGCCAGACTGGTGTGCATCATCCATGTGAGACAGGATGCAGTCTCAGAATTGTGATGTCATCACTTATTATTTAAAGGGCCTCTGTTCAGTATGCTTTGCCTTTGCGTTGTCTCAGACCTGTTTGTGAGAGTTCCTGTGTATTACCAGGCTACCTGACGTCCTTCCTGGTTCCTGATCCCTGGCTTGTTCCTGACTCTGCTGTTTTCCTTGTTCCTGATTCCGGCTCGTCTGACGATTTGCTTTGGCTCCTGACTGGGCTCATCTGACTACCAGCTCTGGTTTTGACTCCTGGCTTGTTATTTGACTTGTGGACTTTTTATTATTTTTTGCTATGAATAAAGGTGTGATTATTTTTGCACTTCTCGTCTCAGTCTGATTCCTGGCACCCTGACAACACCATACGACTTTGAAACATAGTGGTGGTAGCATCATGCTTTGGGGCTTCTTCTCTTCAGTTGGGTCAGTGGTTCTTGTCAAGATACATGAGATAATAAATAGCTCCAAATATCAAAATAATTTGGCACAAAACCTGCTGGCCTCTGTCAGAAAGCTGTAGATGACAATGACCCAAAACACACATCCAAGTAGACCAGAAAAGAAAAAGTCTTAGAAAGGCAAAGTCAGAGCACAGACATCAATCCAATTGAAAACCTGTGGAATGACCAAAAGAGAGCTGTACGCAGGAGATTCCATTCGAAATTTAGGAACTTTAACTTTTTTGCAGCCATAATGTGCAACGTTAATAGAGACTTATTCACAGAGACTTGTTGCTTCGATAAATGCAAAAGGTACAAAGTATTAGTTCAGCAAGGTGTGCAGATATATTCAATCAGCGTAGGTTGTTGTTTTTTTAATGTTCCTGATATTTAACTATTTGTTTTTTTCTTATGGGTTTTTGTTTGTTGGAAGATCCCATTACAGATTTAAAAAAGTCTGACATTTACATTATTGTCATTGCAAAAACCTACAATTTCATAACAGTGTGTAGGCTGCAGTTAGGGTTAATTGCAGTGTGAGGTTTCGGTCAGCCCTTTTAGCTACACACTGTAAGTGGCAGTTGCATTAAAGGGACTTTGTACACTAGATTTTTATTTGAACAAATGTTTTGTAGAGGATCCAGTTTTATAGCCCACCTGGGAGTGTTTTTGTAAAAATGTATAGTTTTGCTTATTTTTTAATAACATTGTGATTATTTAAAGACCAGGCCCCACAGTGCCAGATGTATAAGTACGTTTACAGACTCCTGCTGTCTCCTGTTTATGTTATCTGTCTTTTCATATACTCTTCTTGTTTTCCCAGCCCCTTTCAGTAGGTGTCCCAGACTAACCTCATCAACAGTGCTAAACTGGGAGTAAGTTTTTAAAAGGTTTTATACTGTATTTTTATATCAGTTTATGTGCATATTCTTCATTATAGTATTGTCTGTTACATGCAGTTATATGGAATTT
This sequence comes from Bombina bombina, assembly GCF_027579735.1. Lineage (NCBI taxonomy): Eukaryota > Metazoa > Chordata > Amphibia > Anura > Bombinatoridae > Bombina > Bombina bombina. Next base: position 1,346,454,034 of record NC_069500.1, on the reverse strand, counting down.
GGGTATACTGTCCCTTTAAGGGTTAATTGATGGAGTGTTCAGTACAGTCACAAAAGGAAATTTACAGTTAAGGTTAATTGCACTAGTATGGACTTAGGCAAGGTTTCTGTGCATTAGGGGATCACAACTTTAATGGGCTATAACCCTGGTGCCTAGGTAATATAATCAGTTTTATAGCAATCGGGGTCAGAAACTCTCTGATTGCTGGTTATAGAAACCAGTGGAAATGTACCCCTATTATTTAATTACATAATGGTGTCTTAAAAAATATGCACAAAAAGAATGGTGTCACTAGATTTTTCTTTTCATTGTGGCTCCATTATACCGATATGGATAGAATCTAGCACTAAGTATTTATCATAATTCATAAAATGTAAATTTGATTATAGATTCTAAAGGGCATGAAACTGCCCAACACAACCTATTCCTCCTATATCTGCAGCTATATTCAGAGCTGTTCTCTAATTTTAACTTTCAAAAAAGTTTCCAATTTACTTCTAGTATTCCGTTTACTTTGTTGTCTGTGTATCCTTCGTTGGAAAGCAGGTAGGATGGCTCAGGAACATACACTTTTAACAGTGTTATACATTTAAATGACACTAGGTGGCAGTGGTGTTTGCTGCCATGTAGTGTTACATAAATGTGTACTCTTACTACCTAGGTTCTCTTTTCAACAAAGAATACTGTAAGAACAAAACAAATTTGCTGATAAAAGTAAATTGGAAAGTTTTTTTTTTTTTTACAGTTGTATGTTCTGTGTGAACCATGAAAGAAAATATTGGGGTTTCATGTCCTTTTAAGCGTGTTAATGCAGATTAATGTAAAATTCTAATACATGCATAAAACATGCATTTGCAATTAAGCACTGCACTGCAAAAGATCTGAATACAAAATACATAAAATACATTACAGTTTTACATTTTATTTTTTACAAATCAAGAACAGTTCAGGGACACATTCCTTGAAAAGTCCGGTGAAATCCATGTCCTTGGTTTCCTTTATTGTTGCCAATTAGGAACAGAGCTTGTGCCCTGATCTAAGCAATCACTGTGAACAATGTTTCAAACTAAAGCAAATTTGCAAGTAGGATGGAGTGGAACTTTAAAACAAAAACAAGCAAAGCAAATGCAATGTGCAGTGTTGTTTTATTTGCCATAATGGTTAATGACCTTTACTGCTCCTGTTATTCTCACTTTGGTGCTGTGCTGCATATTAGTTGGTTCCAGTATTCTTGTAGTGTTCACCTGCAACTGGTGTCCTCCATTTTGTATGAGCTGCATATCGGGTACTTGTTACACTATTATTTAGTACTTTATCTATTTAAATACCTGCAGTTATTTATTTCCATATTTTACCATTTCAGAAATGTGTGCAGCTTTATGTTTCATCAGGAGTATATAACCAAACCTATTTAAAGGGACATAAAACCCCAAATTTTCTTTCATGATTCAGATAGAACATACAATTTGAAACAACTTTCCATTTTACTTCTACTATCAATTTTTTTTTGTCATTTTCTTGCCATCGTTTGTTGAAAAAAAAGGGATGTATGCTAAGTAGTGTGCACGTGTCTGCAACACTATATAGCAGCAGTTTTGCAACAATGTTATACATCAGCAAGAGCACTAGATGGCAGCACTATTTCCTGTCATGTAGAAATTCTGGCATTTGCACTCTACTTACCTAGTTATCTCTTCAACAAAGAATAACATGAGAAAAGTGCAAATTTGATAATAGAAGTAAATTGGAAAATTTTATAAAATTGTATTCTGTATCTGAATTATGAAAGAAACAAATTGGGTTTCATGTCCCTTTAATATACACAGAATAGGGGCACTTCCTCTTATATTGTCTTTAGATATTAATTTAGTTTCTTTTACATTATAGGTTACTGATTAAATCATAAGAGAGAGAGTTCAGTCGCCAGTTTTGTGCATATTTCTCTCTTACCATGAGCTCTTGCTTAGGCAAAACTTGCAGTTCTTCAGTAAGACTTTTTGGTAAGGGGGGCCACTCCGCCATTGATTCCAGCTTGGAGATATTGTGGAACTTACATTTTGCACCTGGCACCGGTGAAGATATTTGCTTGGCCAGGAAAGCGTTGTAGCTTATGTTACAAGTCAGAGTAATTAGGATTTTCAGTGAACCGGCATAAAAGTTGGGATAGCAAATGGTTGTGATCCTTGAAACATTGTCAAACACTTGGCATCACATTCCTCATGCAGATCTATGCAAAGCTGAGTGATTTCAGAAGCAAAAACGAGAACTTTACTTACATTTCAGAGCATAATTTGATGGCTACCAAAACTTTCATGATTCAGATAGAGTGTGCAGTTTTTAACAGCTTTCCAATTTACTTCTGGTATCAAATTTGCTTAGTTCTCTTGGTATCTTTTAATGAAGAGTAAAACTAGGTAGGCTTATAAGAGCTCAGGAGTGTGCACGTGTCTTTAGAACTCTCTGGCTGCAGTGTTTTGCAACATTGTATAACAAAGCTACAAATAATGTTGCAAAACACTGCTGCCATAGAGTACTAAAGACACGTGCACACTCCTGAGCTCTTATAAGTCTACCTAGTTTTACTCTTGCATGCTCTATCTAAATCAATAAATTATTTTTTTGTGTTCAGTGTCCCTTTAACTTAGTCCACTCCAGTTATCAAGCTTCAGAGTCAACATTTGAGCCAGTGCAGTGCAAGCTCACTCGGGAAAACACCAACGTTAAGAAGCAGCTCTCTACTTATTAAGCTGTTTAATAGATCAGGGGTGACAACCATAAATCATCCCTAACTGACTCACCCTGGATGATTGACAAGCTCTTGTGCTATTAGTAGTGCAAGGGCAGAGGAAGGATTCTGCCTGGCTAGTCCCTCTTGTGGGCAGACAGGTTCCCTGGCTTGGAACATTTTCCATCCACATAATCATAAAAAGGGGGCAATACAAAAACCAAGAGATCTTTTAGTTCTCCTACTACCACAAAGCTGACCACAACCTCCCTAAAGTCTCTTCTGTTTTATATATGGCTTTTTCTTATCTCCTCAAAAAAACAGATCTCAGAAGATCATACAAGTAATAAACGCCTAGATTATGAGTTTTGCGTTAACAGGAGTGCGGTGCTAACGAGCAGTTTATGCTCACCGCTCACTTACAGACAGCGCTGGTATTACGGGTTTTTACAAACCCGGCGTTAACCGCAAAAAAGTGAGCGTAGAGCAAAATTTAGCTCCACGTCTCACCTCAATACCAGCACTGCTTAAGTTAGCAGTGAGCTGGCTAAACGTGCTCGTGCACAATTTCCCCATAGGAAATCCTAACGCAGCCCCATTGTTTCCTATGGGGAAAATACATTTATGTCTACACCAAACACACTAACATGAACCCCGAGTCTAAGCACCTCTAATATTACACTTATTAACCCCTAATCTGCCGCCCCTGACATCGCCGACACCTGCATTATATTATTAACCCCTAATCTGCCACTACGGACACCGCCGCCACCTACATTATCCATATGAACCCCTAATCTGCTGCCCCCAACATTGCTCACAACTACATTATTTTTATTAACTCCTAATCTGCCGCCCCCAATGTCGCCGCAACCTAACTACATTTATTAACCCCTAATCTGCCACCCCCAATGTCGCCACCACTATAATAAACATATTAACCCCTAAACCTAAGTCTAAACCTAACCCTAACCCCCCCTTACTTAAATATAATTTAAATAAAATTACTACAATTAACTAAATAATTCCTATTTAAAACTAAATACTTACCTATAAAATAAACCCTAAGATAGCTACAATATAACTAATAGTTACATTGTAGCTAGCTTAGGGTTTATTTTTATTTTACAGACAACTTTGTATTTATTTTAACTAGGTACAATAGTTATTAAATAGTTAATAACTATTTAATAACTACCTAGTTAAAATAAAGACAAATTTACCTGTAAAATAAAACCTAACCTAAGTTACAATTACACCTAACACTACACTACAATTAAATTAATTACCTAAATTAAATACAATTAATTACATAATTAATTAAATAAAATTATCTAAAGTACTAAACCCCCCCCATTAAATTACAGAAAATAATAAAGAAATTACAAGATTTTTAAACTAATTACACCTAATCTAATCCCCCTAACAAAATAAAAAAAGCCCCCCCCCCAAAATAAAAAAAAGCCCTACCCTACACTAAATTACAAATAGCCCTTAGAAGGGCCTTTTGCTGGGCATTGCCCCAAAGTAATCAGCTCTTTTACCTGAAAAAAAATTACAATCCCCCCACCAACATTAAAACTCACCACCCACACACCCAACCCTACTCTAAAACCCACCCAATCCCCAATACCAGCGGGTGTTAAAAAGCAGCGTTGGGACCGGACAATGCTTTTTAAGGCTAATGCAAAACTCGTAATCTAGGCCCTTGTATTTAGCAATTAAAATCTAAGTATCATTAATATAATGCCATTCAATGTTTCTTTCCTTGAATTAATTGCTAAAGGAGAAAAATCATTACTTTTAATTGTTTGACCTTGATTACTTTCTCAATCAAGTATAAACTTCTTTGATCTTTTACTTTTTGACAAATTTGCCATAAACTAACCGAATATGCTTTCCCCACATTCTTTCCAGAAAAACAAAAAAAATTATATTAATTTTGGATCATTTAAAATTGCAAGAATTTAATATATTGTTTTCTTCTAAAAATTCACTTAAAGGCAAACTTTTTTTTTCCAATCTTCTAATTATTTTCGTTAATTGATATATCTAATATTGATCCAACAAAATTTAACAATCTTGTTTAATTCAGAAAATTAATTTTCATTTATTTCCCTAATTATTATAAATTTTTTTTATTGTTCTACAACTTGCTCAATTAACATGTTAAAAAACAAAAAATTATGTGGTTAATTAAAAGGTTAAGTCAAACTTCAGTTAACACTTTAAACTATGACTTTGAAGACAAATGAAATATGATCCTTTAAGTGTTAATTGACAATTGCAATTCTGTGTTTAAATATGGTAATTATACAATTAATCAAAAAGAAATTAAATTAAAAAAAAATATATAAATCCCTATACTTTATTATAACATTACATTTGTTTAATTTATTATTTTATCTAACTATAATTTAAACCCCACTAAGCGGTTACACAAAATGGGCAAGATTACATATGCAACATTGTCCGCAAAAGCCTGGTTTTTACATGGTTTTGGTATATATATATATATATATATATATATATATATTTCACCCATCGCCCGAAATGTTTACTCTCATAAGCTAACATAGAACTGCGTCGCAAATCTGTATCACATATTCAGTGCAAGGACATACGTGGCAAAAATGGAGTAATTTTACTCCATTTTCACCTTGCCACACATAGGCAGGCGCAGCAAGCCTTACGCTGAAAATGTGAGCACTGTAACTCCCGTAACTGCCTAAAAGTATTAACTAACACCTAACACATGCACAATATCATAATCTATCTACCTGTCAACCGCAATCCCCCACCGCAATAACTAATAAAGTATATTAATCCCTAATCCGCCATTAACCCACATCGCAATAAACCTAATAAATGTATTAACCCCTATTCTGCCATTAACCCACATCGCAATAAACCTAATAAATGTATTATAATTGTAATAAAGTTTTATACTATGCATCTCAGCCATTTTTTTTTCTTTCTTTTTAACAATTATTAGATTTCAGTTTTATTGTTTATTAGATCTTTTATTGAAGCTTTCTGCCGGTTTCATACACCAGGATTCAACCGTGTATAAACTATTAGATGACCACATTGGGCTAGATTTATAGATATTTGTGAGTTTGCCAATCATACTCGTGGGATCATGTTTAAAATTCATTGAGCATTGCTTCACCTATACGTTCCACTGATTTGTCAGTGATCATTTTATCCATTAACATACTGCATATGGTTACTTTAAAGGAATAGTTTACTCCAGAATTTTTACTGTTTAAAAGATAGATGATCCCTTTATTACCCATTCCCCAGTTTTGCATAACCAGCACCTCTGTGATTACCTTGTATCTAAGCTTCTGCAGGCTTCCCCCTTATCTAAATTCTTTTGACAGACTTGCATTTTAGCCAATCAGTGCTGACTCACAAATAATGGAAGTGAGCACAATATTATGTATATGGTACACGTGGACTGGAGCTGTCTAGCTGTGATAAACTGTCAAAATGCACTTCAAGGGCTTTGAAATTAGCATATAAGCCTGCTCAGGTTTAATGTTTAACAAAGAATACCAAGACAAATGTAATGATAAAAGTAAATTAAAAAGCTGTTTAAAATTGCCTGCCCTATCTGAATCATTTAATTTTGACTAGTATGTCCCTTTAAGTGCCTCAATACGTGGAAACATTCTAATTGCAACAATTTCAGAAACACACTTTGAAATGTAAATGTAAAATATTAGCAATCTTACGGCTAGATTTAGAGTTGGGCGGTAGCCGTCAAAACCAGAGTTAGAGGCTCCTAACGCTGGTTTTTACCGCCCTCTGGTATTTGGAGTCAGTCAGGAAAGGGTCTAACGCTCACTTTCCAGCCGCGACTTTTCCATACCGCAGATCCCCCTACGTCAATTGCGTATCCTATCTTTTCAATGGGATCTTTCTAACGCCGGTATTTAGAGTCTTGGCTGAAGTGAGCGTTAGAAATCTAACGACAAAACTCCAGCCGCAGAAAAAAGTCAGTAGTTAAGAGCTTTCTGGGCTAACACCGGTTTATAAAGCTCTTAACTACTGTGCTCTAAAGTACACTAACACCCATAAACTACCTATGTACCCCTAAACCGAGGCCCCCCCACATCGCCGCCACTCTATTACATTTTTTTAACCCCTAATCTGCCACTCCGTACACCGCCGCCAGCTACATTATCCCTATGTACCCCTAATCTGCTGCCCCTAACATCGCGACCCCTATATTATATTTATTAACCCCTAATCTGCCCCCCCAACGTCGCCGCTACCTTACCTACACTTATTAACCCCTAATCTGCCGACCGAACCGCACCGCTACTATAATAAATGTATTAACCCCTAATCCGCCTCACTCCCACCTCAATAACCCTATAATAAATAGTATTAACCCCTAATCTGCCCTCCCTAACATCTCCGACATGCTATTTTAGGATTAATATTTATTTTACAGGCAACTTTGTAATTATTTTAAACAGGTACAATAGCTATTAAATAGTTAATAACTATTTAATAGCTAAAATAGTTAAAATAATTACAAAATTATAAACTAACTAAAGTACAAAAAATAAAAAAGAACTAAGTTACAAAAAATAAAAAAATATTTACAAACATTAGAAAAATATTACAACAATTTTAAACTAATTACACCTACTCTAAGCTCCCTAATAAAATAACAAAGACCCCCAAAATAAAAAAATGCCCTACCCTATTCTAAATTAAAAAAGTTCAAAGCTCTTTTACCTTACCAGCCCTGAAAAGGGCCAGTTGCGGGGCATGCCCCAAATAATTCAGCTCTTTAGCCTGTAAAAAAAAACATACAATACCCCCCCCCAACATTACAACCCACCACCCACATACCCCTAATCTTATCCAAACCCCCCTTAAATAAACCTAACACTAAGCCCCTGAAGATCTCCCTACCTTGTCTTCACCTCACCGGGTTCAGCGATCGGTCCAGAAGAGGGTCCGAAGTCTTGATCCAAGCGGCGGCTGAAGAACTCCATCATCGGGCTGAAGTCGGAAGTCCATCATCGGGATGAAGTCTTCTATAAAACTGCATCTTCAATCTTCTTTCTTCCGGAGCGGAGCCATCTTCTTCCCAGCCGACGCGGATCCAACCTCTTCAAGCGACGCCTACTCGCCGAATGACGGTTCCTTTAAATGACGTCATCCAAGATGGCGTCCCTCGAATTCCGATTGGCTGATAGGATTCTATCAGCCAATCGGAATTAAGGTAGGAATATTCTTATTGGCTGATGGAATCAGCCAATCAGATTCAAGTTCAATCCGATTGGCTGATCCAATCAGCCAATCAGATTGAGCTCGCATTCTATTGGCTGATCGGAACAGCCAATAGAATGCAAGCTCAATCTGATTGGCTGATTATTTCATTGTAGTTATTTGTAGGTATTTTATTTAATTAATTTATTGATATTGTAGTGTTAGGTTTAATTGTAGGTAATTGTAGGTAGTTTATTTAATTAATTTATTGATAGTGTAGTGTTAGGTTTAATTGTAACTTAGGTTAGAATTTATTTTACAGGTAATTTTGTAATTATTTTAACTATTTTAGCTATTAAATAGTTATTAACTATTTAATAGCTATTGTACCTGTTTAAAATAATTACAAAGTTGCCTGTAAAATAAATATTAATCCTAAAATAGCTACAATATAATTATAATTTATATTGTAGCTATATTAGGGTTTATTTTACAGGTAAGTATTTAGCTTTAAATAGGAATAATTTATATAATAAGAGTTAATTTATTTCGTTAGATTTAAATTATATTTAACTTAGGGGGGTGTTAGTGTTAGGGTTAGACTTAGCTTTAGGGGTTAATCCATTTATTAGACTAGCGGCGAGATCCGATCGGCAGATTAGAGGTTAATTATTGTAGGTAGCTGGCGGCGACGTTGTGGGGGGCAGATTAGGGGTTAATAAATATAATATAGGGGTCGGCGGTGTTAGGGGCAGCAGATTAGGGGTACATAGGTATAATGTAGCTTGCGGCGGTATATGGAGTGGCAGATTAGGGGTTAAAAAAAAATGCAGGTGTCAGCGATAGCGGGGGCGGCAGATTAGGGGTTAATAAGTGTAAGGTTAGGGGTGTTTAGACTCGGGGTACATGTAAGAGTGTTAGGTGCAGACGTAGGAAGTGTTTCCCCATAGTAAACAATGGGGCTGCGTTAGGAGCTGAACGCTGCTTTTTTGCAGGTGTTAGGTTTTTTTCAGCTCAAACAGCCCCATTGTTTTCTATGGAGGAATCGTGCACGAGCACGTTTTTGAAGCTGGCCGCGTCCGTAAGCAACGCTGGTATTTAGAGTTGCAGTGGCGGTAAATATGCTCTACGCTCCTTTTTTGGAGCCTAACGCAGCCCTTCTGTGAACTCTAAATACCAGCGGTATTTAAAAGGTGCGGGAGAAAAAAAGCACGCGTAGCTAACGCACCCCTTTGGCCGCAGAACTCGAAATCTAGCCGTTAGTCTATTTTGGGTGTATGATCAGGATTTTTCAGCAACATTCTCACCAAGCACTCAGAATTCAGACTTAATTGACTATATAAGTATCTTGTCTTATGATCATTACTTGATATTTAAAGCTGTTTGTTTTTTTCAGTTTTTTCTCCATTTAACTTTTATGCGTTTGTTGGTGTGAACATTTGTTAGTTTTTTTGTTTTTTTTCATTCATTTGTTTTGTAACATTTTGAAGTCGTCGAAGCTCAGTCTATGCTCTGAGAAGTGAATGGTGAAGAAAGATGCTGATTTATTTATTACACGGCGCTTAACTTCACAGATGTAACAAATGGAGCGCGTACAAATATTTTGGAACTGTGCAATTTTCGAGCTGCAATGTAAAAACAAGTTTTTCCTTAAGATATTAGTGTCCTAAGTGTAAACAACTCTATATAACTGTACGGCATTTAGAGACTTGAAAAAAATACAACAAAAATTTGATTTGAAAAGCAAAGCATGTTTTGCTAAAAGAGACATTGTACAAATTCTGTCATCCAATGTTTAACCATTTAACCCTGCGTGACTACACATGGTTGTCATGCACGCAATGCTTTCAGTGCACATGACGACCATGTGTCGTCATCCAGGGGGGCTGCTTTAAGGACTAATTTCAGCCCCCTATTTGCTTACTATGTCTATGAGGTGGCCAAATGGTCCTGCATAGCCAGTTTAATCAGGCGATGTTGATGATGTCATCACGCCTATACGTCAGCAAACTCAGGAAACCAGGAAGTGCACAGTAGCTGCACAAGACTTAAGGGAGCTGAATGGGGGTAAGTGTTTAAACCCATCAAACTTAGCTCCTTCAAGTTCTAAAGACCCCCAAGACCCATCACTTGAAAGGGTCTTGAGAAGTGTTCCCTTAAAGGCCACAATTTATAAGCGGCCCAGAAGTGAAACAGTTACTTAGGGAACCACACCCTGAAGTGAGCAAACACTACACAATGTAGACTGCAAGGTATGTTTTCCTTATTAACTGTTTCACTGCTGGGCCGCTCACAAAATGTGGCCTTAGAGGGAACAATGGTCTTGAGGGTATAAAGTACAATTAAAATAAAATAAAAAATTAAAACACTACATATAACATTATAACAGGCCCATTAAAGGGGCCTTGAGTCCCCATGCCCCCTTATTTTAAAGCCCAGAATATTTTAAAGCCCCTATATGAGTTTAAATAGCCAGGTAATCAATATGGTTAATAGTGATCACCTGGCGTGAATAAATGTGCATTTATTTGAGCAGAGACTCACAGGAGCCCCTACATGTAAGTAAGTTATATTTATACATACACACACACACACACACACATATATATATATATATATATATATATATATATATATATACCAAAATGCCTTCATTTATAATTGAATAATCCCTTCTTATTTTCATTATAGAGTTTAGAAAAAATAAAACGCACACTTTCGGCTAGATTACGAGTTTTGCGTTATGGTGAAAAAGCATCGTTATTGCTCATTTTCCCTACCGCTGGTATTACGAGTCTTGCAGGTATATCTTTACCGCACACTTTTTATGCCGTAAAGCAACGTAACTACCGCAGCTTTCAAAAAGTCCTTTTTCAATGGGACTTCCAAAGCACAGATATTACATGTCCGGCCAAAAAGTGAGCGGTACAGCCTATACCATCAAGATCCGTACCGTAAACTGAAAGTCAGTAGTTATGGCTTTTATGTTACAAAGATGTAGCATAAAACTCATAACTAAAGTGCTAAAAAGTACACTAACACCCATAATCTACCTATTAACCCCTAAACCGAGGCCCTCCCGCATTGCAAACACTAAAATAAAATTATTAACCCCTAATCTGCCGCTCCCAATATCGCTAGCCACTATAATAAACATATTAACCCCTAAACCGGCGTACTCCCGCATCACAAACCCTAGTTAAATATTATTAACCCCTAATCTTCTGTCCCTAACATCGTTGCAACCTACATAACAATTATTAAGCCCTAATCTGTCGCCCCCGACATCGCCTCCACTATACTAAAGTTATTAACCCCTAAACCTAACTCTAAGTCAAACCCTAACGTAACTCTAACCCTAACACCCACTAACTTTAACATAATTAAAATAAATCTAAATAAAAATTACAATCAATACCAAAATAATTCCTATTTAAAACTAAATACTTACCTATAAAATAAACCCTAAGCTAGCTACAATATAACTAATAGTTACATTGTAGCTAGCTTAGGTTTTATTTTCCTTTCACAGCTAAGTCTGTATTTATTTTAACTAGGTAGACTAGTTAGTTAATAGTTATTAACTATTTACTAACTACCTAGTTAAAATAAATGCAAACTTACCTGTAAAATGAAACCTAACCTGTCTCACACTAACACCTAACCTTACACTACAATTAAATCAATTACATTAATTAAATACAATTAACTAAATAACAAAAAAAAAAAACTATTTCAAAAATTAAAAAGGAATGATCAAGTATTTAAACTAATTACACCTAATCTAATAGCCCTATCAAACCCCCCCCCCCAAAAAAAAAGCCTAAACTAAACTGCCAATAGCCCTTAACCACTTTCCCACCTGGGTGCTAATATTTTTTTAGGATTTTTTATTTTTTACATTTTTGAATTTTTTTTTTACCTTTCCAACAGTGGGTCTTGGGGGTCTGTAGCTGCTTAGATGTCTGAGGTACAGGCTTCTAAGCAGCATGCCCCCTCCTCCTATACTTAACATTGTTAAGTATAAATAAAGTTGCGCTGTGACGTCATCACGTCATTGTAAGTGACGTCACCGTGCATCACGTGAAGCCCCGGCGATGCCTGTCACTCTACAGGCACGATCGCCGGGGTAGGAGCAGTTAGGAGCCCCCAGATCTCCCTCAAGGTGGGAGAGTGCTCATGACGGCTCTGAGCCATCATTAGCACCAGAGTGAGAAACTCGGTGACGGCTCTGAGCCGTCATTAGCACTCAAAGGGTTAAAAAGGCCTTTTGCGGGGCATTGCCCCAAATAAATCAGCTCTTTTACCTGTAAAATACAAACAACCCCCCAACAGTAAAACCCACCACACACACAACCAAACCCCCCAAATAAAATCCTATCTAAAAAAAACTAAGCTCCCCATTGCCCTGAAAAGGGCATTTGGATGGGTATTGCCCTTAAAAGGGCATTTAGCTCTTTTTCAGCCCAAACTCTAAGCTAAAAATAAAACCCACCCAATAAACCCTTAAAAAACCTAATACTAACCCCCGAAGATCCACTTACAGTTTTTGAAGACCGGACATCCATCCTCAACGAAGCCGGGAGAAGTCTTCATCCAAGCGGCAAGAAGTCCTCAACGAAGCCGGGAGAAGTCTTCATCCAAGCGGCAAGAAGTCATCCTCCAGACGGGAAGAAGTCTTGAAGATGGAGCCACTCCGCGTCAGAAGGATGAAGATGCCGTCTGGATGAAGACTTCTGCCCGCCTGCAGGACCACTTCTTGCCGCTTGGATGAAGACTTCTCCCGGCTTCGTTGAGGACTTCTGCCCACTTGGATGAAGACTTCTCCCGGCTTCGTTGAGTAGTGGGTTTTACTGTTGGGGGGGTTGTTTGTATTATTTTTTTTACAGGTAAAAGAGCTGATTTCTTTGGGGCAATGCCCTGCAAAAGGCCCTTTTAAGGGCTATTGGCAGTTTAGTTTAGGCTAGGGGTTTTATTATTTTGGGGGGCTTTTTTATTTTGATAGGGCTATTAGATTAGGTGTAATTAGTTTAAATATTTGATAATTTATTTTTTATTTTGTGTAATTTAGTGTTTATTTTTTTGTAAGCTAGTTAATTGTATTTAACTAATGTAATTGATTTAATTATAGTGTAAGGTTAGGTGTTAGTGTAAGACAGGTTAGGTTTTATTTTACAGGTAAGTTTGTATTTATTTTAACTAGGTAGTTAGTAAATAGTTAATAACTATTTACTAACTAGTCTACCTAGTTAAAATAAATACAAACTTAGCTGTGAAATAAAAATAAAACCTAAGATAGCTACAATGTAACTATTAGTTATATTGTAGCTAGTTTAGGGTTTATTTTATAGGTAAATATTTAGTTTTAACAGGAATTATTTAGGTAATAATAGTAAGTTTTATTTAGATTTATTTTAATTATGTTAAATTTAGTGGGTGTTAGGGTTAGGGTGACGTTAGGTTTAGGGTTAGACTTAGGGTTAGGTTTAGGGGTTAATAACTTTAGTATAGTGGCGGCGATGTTGGGGGCAGCAGATTAGGGGTTAATAACTGTAATGTAGGTGGTGGCGACATTGGGGACGGCATATTAGGGGGTAATAAGTGTAGGTAGGTGGCGGCGATGTTGGGGGCAGCAGATTAGGGGTTAATAACTGTATTGTAGGTGGCGGCAACATTGGGGATGGCATATTAGGGGTTAATAAGTGTAGGTAGGTGGCGGAGATGTCAGGGGCGGCAGATTAGGGGTTAATAAGTGTAATGTAGGTGTCGGCGATGTCGAAGGCAGCAGATTAGGGGTGTTTAGACTCAGGGTTTATGTTAGGTGTAAACATAACTTTTGTTTCCCCATAGGAACCAATGGGGCTGCGTTACGGAGCTTTACGCTCTTTTATTGCAGGTGTTAGGCTTTTTTTTAGCCGGCTCTCCCCATTGATGTCTATGGGGAAATTGTGCACAAGCACGTAAAACCAGCTCAAAGCAGCTCTGGTATTTGGGTGTGATATGGAGCTCAATTTTGCTCAACACTGCCATATTGCCTGCTAACGCAGGGTTTTTTAAAACCTGTAATAGCAGCGCTATAGGAGGGTGAGCGGTGGAAATAACTTGCAAGTTAGCACTGAGCCGCTCATAACGCAAAACTCGTAATCTAGCAATTTGATTACAACCTTGTTTATTAAAAATTAAATACATTGGTTTTAATAAGGGGGTCTCTAGGCACTTATAACAGCCCATCAAAAAGGCTTAGAGACCCTATGGTCCCTTGTTTTAAATCCCAGAATCCCCTCTTTAACGCCTTAGTGACCAGACCACGTTTCCATTTTCTGACCATTTGGGACCAGGGCTATTTTTACATTTCTGCGGTGTTTGTGTTTAGCTGTAATTTTCCTCTTACTCATTTACTGTACCCACACATATTATATACCGTTTTTCTCGCCATTAAATGTACTTTCTAAAGATACCATAATTTTCATCATATCTTATAATTTACTATAAAATGTTTTATAAAATATGATAAAAAAATGGAAAAAAACACACTTTTTCTAACTTTGACCCCCAAAATCTGTTACACATCTACAATCACCAAAAAACACCCATGCTAAATAGTTTCTAAATGTTGTCCTGAGTTTAGAAATACCCACTGTTTACATGTTCTTTGCTTGTTTGCAAGTTATAAGGCAATGAATTCAAGTAGCACTTTGCTATTTCCAAACCTATTTTAAAAAAAAATAGCAATAGTTACGTTGTAACACTGATATCTGTCAGCAATCCCTGAATAGCCCTTCACATGTATATATTTTTTTTTAGTAGACAACCCAAATTATTGATCTACGCCCATTTTGGTATATTTCATGCCACCATTTCACACCCAAATGCGATCAAATAAAAAAAATTGTTCACTTTTTCACAAACTTTTTCACAAACTTTAGGTTTCTCACTGGAATTATTTACAAACAGTTAGTGCAATTATGGCACAAAAGGTTGTAAATGTTTCTCTGTGATCCCCTTTTTTCAGAAATAGCAGACATATAAGGCTTTGGCATTGCTTTTTGGTAATTAGAAGGCCGCTAAATGTAGCTGTGCACCACACGTGTATTATGCCCAGCAGTGAAGGGGTTAATTAGGGAGTTGTAGAGAGCTTGTAGGGTTAATTTTAGCTTTAGTGTAGTGTAGTAGACAACTCCAAGTATTGAGCTAGACCCATTTTGGTATATTTTATGCCACCATTTCACAGCCAAATGCGATTAAATAAAAAAAAAAGTTACATTTTTAACAATTTTAGGTTTCTCACTGAAATTATTTACAAACAGTTAGTGCAATCATGGCAAAAATGGTTATAAATGCTTCTCTGGGATCCCCTTTGTTCAGAAATAGCAGACATGTATGGCTTTGGCATTGCTTTTTGGTAATTAGAAGGCTGCTAAATGCCGCTGCGCAGTGCGCACCACACTTGTATTATGCCCAGCAGTTAAGGGGTTAATTAAGTAGCTTGCAGGATTAATTTTAGCTTTAGTGTAGAGATCAGCCTCCCACCTGACACATCCCACACCCTGATCCCTCCCTGACTCCCCTCAAACAGCTTTCCTCCCACACCTCACAATTGTCACTGCCATCTTAAGTACTGGCAGAATGTCTGCCAGTACTAAAATAAAAGCCTTTTTTCTTTTTTTTTCTTTCTTTTTTCTAGCTATTCTGCATTGTTGGATCCCCTTTAGCCCCCAACCTCCCTGATCCCCCCCCCCCCTCACAAACATCTCTCTAACCCTTCCCCCTCTACCTAGTTGCTGCCATCTTGGGTATTGGCAGCTGTCTGCCAGTACCAAGAGTGTTAAAAAAATACCCTTATAAATAAATAAAAAAACAATTTTCCGTAGTATAGCTGCCCACTCATATCTCTACACACTCCCCCTCCCAGATCCCTTTCCAAATATGTATTAACCCCCCTCTCCCTATATCACTTAGACTTTTCTGTAGTGTAGCGGTCCCTGTCCCACCCGCTCCCGCGTTCTCCTGTGCACTCCTGCCCACCTGCGTGCACTCTCATGCACCTGCGCACCCGCCCTCCGCTCCCAGCACCTGGAAGGAAGTGGACCTGAGATGGGCCGCCCACCCGCCTCCCTGCTATAGCTCCCACCCACTAACGATCGGCACCATCACTGGCCGATGCAGAGAGGGCCACCAAGTGGCTCTCTCTGCATCAGTGGGGTAAAAAAGGGTATTGCAGTGATGCCTCAATATCGAGGCATCACTGCAATACCCTGGAAGCGTCTGGAAACGATCACGATCGCTTCCATAGCTTCAAACCCCAGAGGACATGTCAGGCACGTCCTTGGTGGTTTACTGACATCCAAATGAGGACGTGCCTGACACGTCCTTGGTCGTTAAGGGGTTAAAATAGCTGTGGTAATAGTAATCACCTGGTATACATACGTGTCTATTTATTTGCATAGAGGCTGATGGGAGCTCCTATGTGCAGATCAAACTTACATAACTACACTTAAAGGTCCTTATTTATATGAGGATAACCCCTTCTTAATTTTGATTATAAATTATTGAACAAACACACACACTATTGTTTGCAACCTTATTTATAATTTTGTTAATGAAAATATTTTTTTTCACATATTTTGTTGCACAGTTCTCACACGTCATGATATATTTATAAAATAACATTATAGTTTGAATCAGTTGGGTCCGATGAAAACCCCACAGTATTTAATATGTGTGGGTTTCTTACTTAAAAATTGCCTACAGTGGGGATTAAATGTGACTAGCATGTAAAAACTCCAAAACAGCACAGCACAGGGGTGGAAATAGCTCAGCAGTTAAGGGGTTAAGCATACCAAAATGTTTTGCTAAAAAGTATCACAATAAAAGCTGTTGAAATGTATAGTGAGACTAATGCAGAATTATGAGTTTTGTCCTGGTTTAAGGAACTAAAAAGCCCCATTTATGACCTGCCGTACACACCCTCTCCCACCATATGTCCATAGCCCCACCTCTATGTTCATGAGTTTGCCTTTCCCTATATGTGGTCATGCCCACAAAATGATGGTGGGCTACAAGTACTTTAACCTCCAACATCCTAGAAAGCATCCGGTAAATGTTGGGAGGTATGCTAAAGCTTATTGACTGATACAATGAGCAATAGTAGGAGGTTGCCATCAGTCAGTGCGCATTAGTTGGAAGTACAAAACTGATACAGCTACATTGTTTTCATTTAAAGGGACATAATACTCATAAAAGCTTACAAGAAAAAGGAAGATATTTTACCTCAAAATGTATTCAGCTCACCAGAGTAAGTGCTGTGTAAACAGTTATACTTCATCTGCTTTCCAGCTAAAATTTGCAAGAAAAGGAAAAAAAAAAATAGCTTTTGCTTTTGCAGTGATTTCATGAGATTTTACTGAAATCTCATGAGATTTCATAGAACTTAAACTGAATAGGAAAATAGATGCACACTCCCTAGCAAGTCCTTGGACAAGCATCCTGACTGGCTGCTTAAAGTCTCTTTCAAGTAGGGTGTGAATACTTGGGAAATTCAAGGTAAAATATATTCCTTACATAGAGATGTTCAGGTGATATTTTCTAGACAGCTTTTTACAGTTATGCTGCATCACTTTCATGTGCTTCAACATTTGGGTATCATGTCCTTTTAAATATAATTCACTTTTACTTTCCAGTAAAAATATATTTTAGAATTGATTTATATTTTTAAATAAATCTATGTCTATTTTCTGTAGACTCTACCATAATCCAGCTCAGTTTTTTATCCAGCCAGCATTATATTTCGCCAAGTTAAACATTACTATAGTATCATAGTGAATAATATCAATTATTGTTAATCTTTTAGCATGACATTGGGGCACGTTGGGAGGAGCGTTAAACTGTAATGTTTAAATCTTGTGACAAATAAATCTGTTCATTGCTTTGTTGAATTCTTGATGTCCTTCTCATCTTTAAACACTCAGGCACTGAGGCACAAATTAATCAAGTCAAATTTCAGCATTAGATGTAGATTCCAGGGGTCCTGATAGCCCAGCAATTCAGATACAAAAATACAAAAGTAAAAATTGTAGTAGATTTGTACTGGGCCGGTGCCAGGATATTTGACCACCCAGACGAAGACATATTTTTGTCCCCTTATATGATATATTTATATATAGAGAGAGACCCCTATGACCCCTTGTTTTACAGCCCAGAATTCCCTCTTTAAAATAAAAGCCCCATATAAGTTTTCATAGCCAGGGAATCCCTCTGGCAATAGTGATCACCTGGCCTGAAAAACAAGTCCATTTATTTGCATAAGGGAGCCCCTATGTGCAGATAAAATGTATTTATATGAGGATAACCCCTCCTTCTTTGACTATAGTTTTTTTTTGTTGTTGTTTTTTTTAGTTTTCAAACAAGCTTTATTAATTTTAGCAAGATATACAACCAATGGTCAACAATATACATTGAATAGACAAATAATGTACAGGGGTCCTGCCCATAGGACTAGGTCACGAGCATCCCCCCGACACCGCTAACATGAAAAATTTTGTACAGTTTATCCACTGGGTAAGAATTATGAGTGTACAATTACAACAAGTATATCTTTTTCTTGCTCTCAACATTTTGTAAACAGTGTGAGAATCTTGAGCTTGTATCCACAAGACATGGGCTCATGGTGCTAAAATACTATAGACATCTCTAACATAAACTTTGGGAATTGACATCAGATATTTAAGACAAAGTTATACAATTCAGTTTTCAGCATGCTTGATTCATGCTGCTGAATATGACCTCAGGTCTGAAGTCTGACTTGGACAGGAAGAGAGAAAGAAAGTTGAAGAAAGAACGAGGGAAGAGAGAGAAAGAAGAGAGAGAGAAAAAAAAAGGGAAAAGGAGAGGGAGGGGAGGGGTACAGATGGGAGGTGAAGGGGGCTGGGGAGGGGAGGAGGGGGTACAGATGTGAGGTGAAGGGGACCCCCTGGGGAAGGGTAACTAAGTGGCATACTAGATCTTGATGAGAGGAAGTTATAGCCTTTTGCCCTCCCAAGCTAGAGTCATCATTTCATGCGTGGTAAGCCTCCCAGTTTTAAGGAAGTGAAACCTTTCGAGTCTAAGGAGATCTCCCACTTTGTGTCTCCACTCCTGTAGAGTCGAGTCTGCAGGCTCTTCCAGTGTACGGGGATGAGTCCTTTTGCGCTGCCCAACATTATAAGAAAAAGAATGTGCCTATCGACACCCGCCACTTTAGGCAGGTCATGAAAGATCAAATATGTTGGCTTAGGAGGAATAATGATTCCTAGAATGTTGCTCATTTCTCCCAGCACCTCCCCCCAGAACGATAGTATTCGGGGACAAGTCCACCAAATGTGGAGGAGGGAGCCCTCCTCGCCCCAGCCCCTCCAGCATTTCCCGTCAGTGTTAGGATAGATTTTCTGCAATCTCTGAGGCGTTAGGTACCACCTGCTGACTAATTTATTGTGCATTTCCAAGATTCGAGCGGAGACAGAGGCCCTCTTGATCTTACGAAAGATCTTAAGCCAGTCCTCATCAGATATATCCACTCCCAGATCATTTTGCCACTGAAGGGCAAAGGTCGGAAGGACAACGTTGCCCTTGCTCAACAAAATCTGGTATATGTGAGAGATGAGGCGAGTCGGCGTTTGTTGCATCGTACATAGAGCCTCAAAAGGCGTTCTATTCCTTGCCAACACATCTCTCTCCTTGCAAGTGTTGTAGAAGTGAGTAATCTGTGTCATCCTGTACCAGGATGCAAAGGTTTCCTGATCTATCTCAGCAAGTTCCGCGTGTGTTTTAAGTTTATTACCCTGCAGGGCATTTGAGAAAGCAGTATCAGCTAACATATAGCCAGTCCTCATTGAACGTCTCGGGAGTTCCATTCCCAGATCAGGGTTTTTTCGCAAGGGGATGTTTGGTGAGATACGAGTGGACACATAGGCCCCCTCAACTAGCACTTTATCCCACACCTTTAGAGTGTCATTAATCAATGGATATGAGGCAAGGACTCGTGGGCGGTTCAGAGCAGAGATCCAGGCCAAGGCTCCAGAGTTACCTCGTTGCAAGATTTCATTGTCAATCTGTATCCAATGTTTGTCATGGGAGTTCCGGCTCCACTCCACGATTCTCTGAAGGAAAATCGCTTTTTTTATATTCTCTTAGTAGCGGGACTCCTAGACCACCCCTATCTCTAGGGATGTATAGAGTGTATCTTCTGATCCTAGGCCTCACACCATTCCAGATGTATGCCTCAATGCCCGATTGTAAGCGCTGCAGGTAGTGGGAGGCCGCAGCTGCAGGGATAGTCTGCATTATATAAAGGATTCGTGGGAGAACATTCATCTTAACGATTCCTATTCTGCCCATCCAGGAAAGCAATTTTTTTTTCCAATTGGATAAGTCCCCAATGATCTCATCACTAATTTTTTTATAGTTTAGATCAATGATGTCAGAGGTGTCAGATGTAACAACAATGCCCAGGTATGTGATACTATGAGTTGCTACTCTTATCGGACAATCTGCGGTAGATCTATCAAATATGTCCGGGGGTTCAGTGATGTTCAAGATTTCAGACTTCAGTGGATTAAGGAGGAAGTTAGACATGGCTCCGTACTCTCTGACGTTCCTTAAAGCTTCATCCAACGACGAGGACGAGTCCGCTAAAGTTAGCAGGACGTCATCAGCGTACATCGAAAGCTTGTGTTCCTAGTTACCCACTCTTATACCCTTCACCGCCGGGTTGGCCCTGATCTTATTTGCGAGGACCTCAATCGCCAATGTGAAGAGAAGAGGTGACAGGGGGCACCCCTGTCTCATCCCGTTCCGGATCAAGAATGTTTCCGAGAGGGTGCCATTAACTCTCACACGGGCGTTCGGGTTTGAGTATAGGGACATGACCACGTTGATAAAACCGGGTCCGAAACCGAATCTTTTTAGCGTCAATTGGATGAAATTCCAGCTGACCCGGTCGAACGCTTTCTCAGCGTCCGTTGTGACCAAGGTGAGTGGCAGATTATGTAGACGGGCATAGGTTATTAATTGCTGCACTTTGAGAGTATTGTCTCTTGCCTCCCGGGCGGGCACAAAGCCCACCTGGTCGGCAGAAACCAGATCAGGGAAAAGTCTGTTCAAGCGGGTGGTGAGGATCTTCACCAGGATTTTTACATCGGAATTGAGGAGGGAGATGGGCCTGAAATTTTCAGGCCTGTCAGGGGGTTTCCCAGGCTTGGGGATTACCACTATGTGCGCTTCCAACATAGAACTTGGAAGTCTGGAGGATTCCGGTAATAAGGCGAACAATCTTGTCAGCTCCGGGGCGATGACATCTGAATATACTTTATAATATTTCAGGCCAAACCCGTCGGGACCAGGGCTTTTGCCCGCTGGAAGATCTTTAATAGCCCGTTGCACCTCGTCTGAGGAGATTGGGAGCTCCAAGATTTTCCTATCTTCCTCCGATATCACAGGTAGATCAGTTGCCTGAAGGTAGGCACCGACCTCCCCCTCTGCACGGGGATGAGCGGAGGGTACCCCTCCATGCTCTGCTTGGCATTCCAGATTGTAGAGAGATTCATAGTATCTCCTGAAATCCGCTGCAATAGAGTCTGCATCCGAACGGATGCCTCCTTCCGCAGTAACGGTATGATGGACATAGGCTTTGATCTTTTTTCTGGCAACTGCCCTGGCCAGCAGCTTCCCCGGCCTATCGCCCTGCTCGTAGTAAATCTGTCACAGGTGTAGGGCCTGCTTCTGATAGTCCTCCTGCAAGAACAGCAGGAGATCTCTCCTGGCCGCGGCCAATTGTGCCCGAACCGTTTCGTCGCGCGGGGATCGCTTATGACTTTGTTCCCGTATTTCAACCTGTTTCAATAAGTTGTCATAGCGTTCTCTCCTCAGTCTTTTAAGTCTTGCTTTGCGTGCGATCAAAAGCCCTCTTATCGTGCATTTATGCGCTTCCCAGACTATGGGACTGCTGATCTCCTCACACACATTTAAGCGGAAGAATTCAATCAGAGAGCTCTTGATCTCTGTGTTAAATACCGGGTCGTCCAGAAGCGTATCGTCGAGTCTCCACACAAAAGGAGTGATTGGCGTGTCAGGCCATTGAATGGAGCAGCGTACTGGCGCGTGGTCGGACCAAGTAATGGCAGATATATTGCTAGATCTGGCGATAGTCAGCCCAATGGAGTCCGTGAACAGATAATCTATTCTGGAATATTTACCGGGGGATACGAGTAAAAAGTAAAGTTTTTGTCAGATGGATGATGTGTGCGCCATATGTCATGGATTCCCAACTCTGCTAGTGAAACAGACATACGCTTTAGAACCTTATGCGGGGTTCTGGAGAGACCGTTGGAGGTGTCAAGGGTAGGGACTAGGGGGGCATTGAAATCCCCGCCAAGAAAAAGGATTCCAATTTGCATCTCTAAGATTTTACGGGTGACTTTATGGAGAAAGAGGTGGGAGAGAGAAGGGGGGTGGGAGAGGATGCACCTGTCAGCCGATACCCAGAGGATGCACCTGTCAGCCCAAGGAGGAGCGTGGCGGGTCGTGCGGTCGTTCGATTGCCTCTGGTGAGTGTGCGGACGGGCTCCGCTCAAGTGGACACCTTGTTTCTAGGCCCGGTCCTCGATCCGTATGGCTCTCAGTTGCAGGGCAAAGATGGTTGTGGCGTTCAGCTGCGTTAAGTGTCCGTTAGAGGACCTGTAGTATTCTAGGCTCTAGGGAGCAAGATCGTAGCCCCCAACAGCCGAAATGCTTGCCGGTTCAGTAGATTTATAAGCAAAAACACACAAGGGACCACGGAGCTCTGTTAGTTAGCAGCCATCTCTGATCATGGCTAGGCTCCGCCCCCCTCTGACTATAGTTTTAGAGGGGGGGCAGCACACAGACACACACTATTGTTTGCAACCTTATTTTTTTTTATTTTTTTACTTTTAATAATTTTTTATTGAGGCATTTAGTGAAAACAACACAATACAGAGTATGTCCAGGCACGGAACAGAAACAATAAAGAAACTGATACATTTCACATATGGAAGGTAGACAAGGGTTAAAACATTGGTGCGCTAATGTAATATTTGTTATCGTAATATCTAGTCCATAATAATTCAATATTTATAGAAAAGTAAGAGCAATGACATTGAATATATCCAGGGCAACAACAGAAGAATAACAGTTGACATAAGTTATAGTGCCACCTTTATGACCTTGAGTATAAGATAGAAAACTATAGATATGAAACATGTGTGACTGGAACATATAGGTAAGAAGCCTCGATTTTTTTTTAAAACAAGTAACAAGTGGTCTCTACCCCAAGATAAGAGGTATTGCATAAGCTGAAAATAGAGAGAGGTAGGGAGCTAGCTTTTGTCAGGCCTCCCGTAGGCCTGAGTGTATGGGGGGGGTGGGGAATGCAGCGGGCAAAAGCCGCTCGTTACGGAGGGGAGAGGGGAGGGCGGAGCCAGTTAAGATGTTATGAAGGTACAGACCACAGGGCTATGTGAAATGGAATGGATTTGGATCATAGGGCTTTTGAGTACACTCCTAGTAGGGTAATTCTAAATCTACGCCTCTAGTGAATTAAAGCTAGGGCATGTGAAAGGAAGGGTAGCTTCCCAGAAAGGATACAAGCAGGGGTGGCAATTATATATGTACAAAAGGTAAAGGACTACTACATGAACCCCTCTCCTGGGGAGGTGCCAACTATAGGCGATGCGGGTAAAAGGAGAAGGGATATGACCCGCAGGTAATAAATGCCGGCGGGAAAGGGAGGAGAGGGGTCAGAGGAAGGTGGTAGATAACTGAGAAAGCAATGTCCTGAAAGAGCTATGTGTCCCTCTTATACAAGCTTAAAAGGAATTAGTATAAACATAAAATATGTGGCAATACTTAGGATAGGATGTGGTATACTTTGCCCTTATAAAGAATAATGACACTATAGGGAGTTCCTATGGGGAAGACAGAGAGAGGAAGCTAGTAGTACAATGTTAATCTATCAACAACACACATTTTGTAAGAAGCTGACTTTCAGTGTGCTCACCTGAAGCTTAAATGAGTAGACAAAGCAACTGTAAGATAACATAAGAACAATTTAGGTTAAACTAAGAACATTTAACTGCCGAGTTAAGCTCCTTGAGACCTAGGGAGGTGTGTTTCATCCTCAAACGCAAATCATATGAGACCTCTATAGAGATATTACATGCTAACAAAACAAATAATAATTCTAGGGTCCTCTTGATAACTGGCGTGGTAGTCGGCTGTATATTGGGTTGCTTAACATTTTACTAAGCTATATATAGCAGAGGTAAGTGCAAGCCTGCTGTCTGCTTACTATGAACTTTGCTACCATGCCCTCAGGCAATAGCAGTGTGCTACTAGAGAATTAGTTTATCTAGAACAAATCAGCCATACCTACAATTGGGTCTAAACACAGTTAACTGATCTTTTGTGCATATATTGGGAAAGTTTCAAGACTGAGAAGGTTAACATAAGGCAATATAAATGTTTCACTAAGATCAGGTGCTTATAAATAACTGAGGTTTAAACCAGACCACCTATCAATAACTAAATCACATTGAGAGGTATAGCAAATACCCTAGGACAAACGTTCTTCAGATAATAAATTGCTAAAATAATAATAAGTCATTTGGAGTATGCGTAGGAGTGTGTGAGCATGTTTGAATACACATTAAGGTGGCCTTGAGAATAATATTACAGTATAAATATCTAAGCAACAGTAGGCTTTTATAGTCAGTGAGCAATAATGATACTTAAAGGTCCCAACAACTATTTTTCTAGGTCAGTCATGCTAGGAGACTCGTAGCATGTTCAGGATTGAGGCTGTAGGAGATCAACATTTAATAATATCATAATACTATCTCAAGGGAGTGTCAGATATAGCTTGTATAGAGACGTGAGGGAAAGCTGAGGTTAACCTTAAGTCTAAGCGTCACTTAACTACATGCTTCTCTGAGTAGAGAATGAACAGACCTGACTCAGAGCAAGTGTCCTCGGCATGGGTTAAGTCAGATACACTTTAGTCTAACCGATACCAACTTTATGGAGAAGACCTGCTTCTCCTGTCCAGGCTGGGGTTGGAAAATCCATGGAGCCGACATGGAAGAGAAGTAGAAGCGACCCCCACATTAATGGGTAAATGTTCGAAAGCTCTCGAAAGTCAGCCGGTTGTAAAGAGTGTAGGGCCTCATTCTCTCCCACCATAAGAAAGAGCCCGATGGTCAGCTGAGGTGGGAACACAGTGTGGCGAATACCTGAGAGGAGCTGTGCTGGCAGCGAAATCGCCGTGACATTGTGAGCTTTAAAATAGACATAGGGATCCCATATGTTGAGGGTAGAGATGTGAGCATCGAGGGGATAAGCCAGATAGATCTCGCCTGTTTGTTGTATCTTGGGTATATATGCGTCCGCATCTGAGTACTGGGGCCTCCAAACTGTCGGTGATGGGCAAGTCTCGGCTGTATATATTCGCTGGCTTATGTACGAGTGAGCCATAGCCTCCTCCCCCTGCAACTCTGCCTCTGTGTAAACGGGACCTTCAGATGTTTCGTGAGGGAGAAACTTCCGCTGTGATAGCTGGTCTGTATCAGTGTCACTTAATGCTACAGACTCAGAAGGTAAGATAGTAGAGTTTAGGTCGCCATCTTGGAGACTGCTAGTGTGGTGGCATTCAGAGAGGCAGAGTGAAAGCTGCGTGTAGTGATGATCTAGTTTGTCGCATAGACTTTTTATAGATATGTATAGTGCAGCCTCCATTTCTCCAATGCAGGAGCTCCCAGTAACTGTTAGTACTGAAAAGTATTTCGGAGCGTTGAAATGAGCTGCGTTACTAGGGTGTTAAAACTCCATGCGCTTCAGGACCGAGTTGCAGGGAGTGTAGGCCCTGAGTAAAGCTGTTGGTTTCAGGTGAGCCCACTACCACTCTGTTCAATTTGACCTCTCTGGATGTGTTCAGAAGGCTTTTTTGTCGCTAAAGGAGAGTTTCAGGATATCCTATATAGTATTTAAGTTGCTTTTCTTAAATTTCTATTGCAGAGCTCTAAAGTTGTGCTGCCATATTCATCGACGGTTGGCTCCACCCCCCCCCCCCGCAACCTTATTTATTAACTTTTTAATGCACATATGTTTTATTTCACACATTCTTGTTGTCCTCCCCATATTTACACACCCAGTCCCTGAGGCATACATTAATCAAGTTAACTCTTAAAATTCCAGCATTAGATGCATATTTTAGGGGTTTTGATAGCCCAGAAATTCAGATACAAAAATAAAAAAGTAAATATTGTAGTAAATATGTACTTGGTTCTTGCAAGGATTTTGACCACCCAAAGGAAGATATATTTTTTAGCAATTTTCTGAGATATGTATGTATATATATATATATATAACTCTGATTGATGGATGTTTTTAATAATAGTAACAATGCCAAGATACATTCAGCCTAATGAATACTCTCGTATAGGTATGTGCATTTAGTTTTCTTTTTTTTTACTTTTCAATTTACTTTTATTATCAAATTTACAGGTAAGCAGGTTATCATGTCTGGAGCACTATGTGGTAGCAGTATCTGAAGCACCTGATGGCAGCAGTCACAAGAACACTTAACAATGTTTTACTTAGCAAGAACACTAGATGGCAGCATGTTTGCTTGCATGTAGTCTTCCAGACTCGTGCACACTAAGGGCTCGATGATATAATCTTCGCCAGCTCAAACCTACTTTTTCTCGCTGACTCTCGCAGGGCTGCCCCATTGCAATGTTGCATAAAAGTATGCTAACAAAGTGCATATACATTTCCTCCAAAATGTATATGCATATATATATTAGTATATAGGGTGCAGTATATATATATATATATATATATATATATATATAAGTATATGCACTTTGCTAGCATACTTTTATTGATTTTAATCGCTCTTGAAACTGTTGCCGTTGAAACGCGTTGAGCAATAAGGAACCTTCTTTACTTTACAAGTGAAATGCTTGGTTTTACTAAGGAGCCGAACACCCAACTCTATCCTGTGAGTATATATTACTCATTTGACACATGTTGGTGGATACTGCATGTCTGTGAATCTTTCCAAATAGAACAACCGGTTGAGCCTGAGAGGCCTATTTAACAGCGGTCTTGCGGACCTTATCTGACAGTGCGGATCAGGTCCGCAAGACCTCGCTGAATGCAGAGAGCAATACGCTCTCCGTATTCAGCATTGAACCAGCAGCTCACAAGAGGGGCTAGTGCAATGCCGCCCCCTGCAGACTCGCAGCCAATCGGCCGCCAGCAGGGCGGTGTCAATCAACCCGATCGTACTCGATCAGGTTGAATTGTGGCGATTCCTGTCCGCCTGCTCAGAGCAGGCGGACAGGTTATGGAGAAGCGGTCTTTAGGCCGCTGCTTCATTAACTGCTCTTTCTGGTGAATCTAAAGACTCGCCAGAAACACGGCCCTCAAGCTCCATACGGAGCTTGATAAATAGGCCTCTGAATGTGAGCCCTTCTCTGTGAACCAGCGCCAAACCTTTGCAGCATCTTACATTCGCCTATATTTTACTATGCATTTATTTTTCTTTTGGGGGTTATAAGTATTCATATTCGTTTGAGAAAAGCTCGCCTCCTTTTAGTTGGCGAGAAAAAACTGTGAGATCTGCAGTGCAAAAATCTTTATAGAATTACGCTGGGATTAGAGAGACATTTTTATATACGCCCACGGAACACCCATGTTCAGCCCATTTTACGCAAAAACAACACGTACTCTCTGCATTTTGTATTTATAAGTTCAAATTTCTGTGCGATTTTTGCACATCCAGTGTACTACATTGTGCATATTTAATTTAATTTATTCCTGTGTAAATTACATACAAATTGTACTTTTTTGTTAACATACAATTTTTGGTAAAGAATTTTGTTACGATTTTTGATGCACCTTAACAATACAATTTTTCCCTGCTTATTTTTGTGTGAATGGTTCAAATATTTGTTTTGTATTATGTGTAAAATACAAATTTTGTTGTGTACATTTCATATGAAAATGCAGTATACGCCCCTTAGCGAGACACCCTGTTTTCAGGGTAAAAAGTGGCTTTATATGATTCCACCAGGGAAATAGAAGGACTGGCGAGCATTCTTTAATAATCTCGCCAGCCCAGAGAGCTTTCAATCATCGAGCCCTAAGTATGTAGGTATTTATGTACCTTGAAGCAGTAGCACTAGCAACTACATTATTTAAAGAGACAGTCTACTTGAAAATTGTAATTTGTTAAGATAGATAATCCCTTTATTACACATTGCCCAGTTTTGCATAACCAACACTGTTATATTAATATACTTTTTACCTCTATGATTACCTGTATCTAAGCCCCTGCAGACAGCTCCATATCTCAGTTATTTTCACAATCTTGCATTTTAGCCAATGTTTTTGTATAACAATTATCCTTCTCCACAGGAATGCGCACGCTATCTATATGGCACATATGAACTAACACTGTCTAGCTGTTGTGCAAGATTTTAAAAAGCACTGAGATAAGAGGCGGCCTGCTAGATGTAGAAACAGGCAAAACTTAGAGGTTATAAAGTATATTAGTTTAACAATGTTGGCTGTGCAAAGCTGGGGAATGGGTAGTAAAGTCGTTATCTATCTATTTAAACAATAAAAAATTAAAGTAGATTGTCTCTTTAAACTTTTCCTCTGCTGCCCTGAAAATTTTTCACATAGGAAATAAGGGGTTAATACATTTCTGTTAGCAAACAAATAATATTAAAAAAAATCAGCTGAACCAAGCAACCACATCTGAAACTAATTTTTTTATCTGCACACATGTAATAACTAACATAATCAAAATAATCTTCCCTTTTCACATAATATATTGCATTGCTTAAACACCTTGGCTGTCAAAGAGGGTTGCAATGCATCACATCGAAAGCCCTCCCTGTTGGTGAAGGGGTTAAAATGATACTCAACGCTTTTCTTGCAGTGATCACAAAGTTATGCGCATAATCCCTCTATAAATACAACTTATGTAAATCAAGTGTTAATTATCAACGCTCTGCATTTGTGTTAAATATAAAAAAAAAAAATTACACTTTCCGTCTCTTACCGAACCTGCTTGCCTGTTGTGGAACCAATTATCATAAATTGCCCTGTAACAATTAACAATATTGGTGCTGAGTTGCATGTATTTAAATGTTATAATTATGCTCAGCTCTTTTGTTAATTGGGCTATCTGACTCTTTATTTTTATGCTGCTCATCTGCTCATTAGAGAAGCCATTTAATTCAATTAGCACCTTAATTAGAGGAACAGCCAATGCAGTAAGCCTTGTCGTAGTCTGCAGCTTGATTAACAAAGACAAACATACTATGCAAATCAGGATAATTTGCTGGGGGCAGTTGGGGGGGGGGAGATGGGCAAATCATCTGATGAAGAAGGGTAAAAAATCATATGCTAAAGGAAAGATCGACAGCGGCCATGTCTGTAAGGTAAAAGAAAAATCACTTCTATCTCATTGCTAAAAGGGACAGTAAACCTTTAAAGACTGTAATATAAATACAATGCTTAATTATGCATAGTAAAACAACTTTGCAATATACTTTCATTATTTGTTTTACACCCCTTTCCTGTAATTTAAGTCTGAAAATTATGGGTTTTCCAGTCCTGAATACTTAAACAGCACATGGCAGCTTCACAAGTATAACCTTGCCAGATATCTCTACCAGTGGAGGCTCCTCCATAGGGGCAGTAGAGGTAGCGCTTCTCCAGATTTTTGAGCAAAAATAAATAAAATTAAAATGCAAATGCAAGGTGGGGCAGTCAGAATTATAATATTTTTAGGAGGAGCAGGTTATGGGGGTTAGTTTAAAATAATATTAAAAAATAAAAAGCTTGTCTATTTTTTTTAGAAATAATATCGATTTATCATTTAAGAGCGTTTTTAAAAATCTGCTCTCTTTGAGAGCACTTCACACATGCTCAGTCTGCCTTTTTTTAACATTTTTATGTCATACATTCAGGTTCCTTAGGACCATTAAATCTCAGACATCCTTAAAAAAAAGGGCTACTATCCTCTCATTGGCTGACTCTGACAGCATGGGGGAGGGGTCCCACAACACAGGCTGAGCATGCTGATGGCTTTACATATGTCATAGTGCTACCGAGCAGCCAGCAGTTTCCACCCTCCAGAAAAAGCTTCTTCTAGTCTGGCAATTTCTGGTGTCTTCCCTGCCAGAAACTATCTACCCTTTAAAAACAGGGCTACAGGTTTCTTCAGAGAGGAGGAGATAAAAGTGTCGATGCAGGAGAATCAAGAAGGGGTGGGTAAGTCCCAAGGTGTACTGGATTAATAGACTACTTGATCTTGGGATCTGCATTGAGGAAAGGACCATCATGTTGCTATAGAAGGCCCTCTCAGCCACCATCTTCCCTCAAGTCACATTGCTCCCTGCTGGTATGGACTATAGGTGGGTTGGGGTAGAGCAGGGTGTTCTGCACGCTTAGCAGAGCAGCTCGGATGCACTGTGGTTACTTTCAGAGCTGGTGCCTCTGAAAGTAATAATGGGAGTAAATTAAAAAGTCTCTTAAAACTGCACGCTCTATCTGAATCATGAATGTTTAATTTTTACTTTAGTGTCTCTTTAAACTTGGCATTCCGCAAAAGCGATATTTGCGCTGAACTTAGTAATACCAGCACACACAATTGTGCACTGGTATTACAAGTGAGATGCAATGTGAACGTGTCCTGATGTTCGCATTGCTTGGAAGCATTGTGCTCACTGGAGTGCGCTTCCATAGGCTCCAATGGGAGCTTCGTTCTCATGTCGTGAAACACAGCATGAGAACTAGCACAGCGAAGGGTGTACAGCAATGGACAGCAAATACAAATATATATGAATATATATTTATGTGTTAATAAGTGTATACACACATATTAACACATAAATATATACCGGCTAGATTACGAGTTTTGCGCTATGAGTGAAAAAGCAGCGTTAAGGCTCTTTTTCACTACCGTTGGTATTACGAGTCTTGCAGGTATATCTGTACCATACACTTTTTTGGCCATAACGCAACGTAACTACCACAGCTTTCAAAAAGTCCTTTTTCAATAGGACTTCATTTGCGGCGGTATTACGAGTTTGCCTGGGAGGACAAAAAGTGAGCGATACACCCAATACCGTCAAGATCCTTACCGTAAACTGAAAGTCAGTAGTTATGGGTTTTATGTTACAACGCCGTAACATAAAACTCATTACTAAAGTGCTAAAAAGTACACTAACACCCATAAACTACCTATTAACCCCTAAACCAAGGCCCTCCCGCATCGCAAACACTAGTTAAATATTATTAACCCCTAATCTGCCGCCCCTAACATAGCCGCTACCTACCTACATTTATTAACCCCTAATCTTCCGCCCCCAACGTCGCCACCACTATACTAAAGTTATTAGTCCCTAACCCTAAGTCTAACCCTAACACCCACTAACTTTAATGTAATTCAAATAAATCTAAATAAAACCTACTATTAATAACTAAATAATTCCTATTTAAAACTAAATACTTACCTGTAAAATAAACCCTAGGCTAGCTACAATATAACTAATAGTTACATTGTAGCTACCTTAGGTTTTATTTTTATTTCACAGCTAAGTTTGTTTTTATTTTATCTAGGTAGACTAGTTAGTAAATAGTTATTAACTATTTACTAGCTACCTATTTAAAATAAATACAAAGTTACCTGTAAAATAAAACCTAACCTGAGTTACACTAACACCTAACCTTACACTACAATTAATTAAATTTATTAAATACTAAACTAAAAACTAAATTACAAAAAAAACAAAACACTAAATTACACAAAATAAAAAAGAAATTATAAAATATTTAAACTAGTTACACCTAATAGCCCTATGAAAATAAAAAGCCCCCCCCCCTAAATAAAAAAACACCCTAGCCTAAACTAAACTGCCATTAGCCTTTAAAAGGGCCTTTTGCCGGGCATTGCCCCAAAGAAATCAGCTCTTTTACCTGTAAAAAAAAATACAACCCCCCCAATAGTAAAACCCACCACCCACACAACCAATTCCCCCAAATAAAATCCTAACTAAAAAAACCTAAGCTCCCCATTGCCCTGAAAAGGGCATTTGTATGGGCATTGCCCTTAAAAGGGCATTTACAGTTAGCTCTTTTTCTCCCAAAACCTAATCCAAAAATAAAACCCACCCAATAAACCCTTAAAAAAAGTCTTTTTTCACCTTTAATACCGATTGGCTGATAGATTCGGAATTCAAGGGATGCCATCTTGGATGATGTCATTTAATGGAACCTTCATTCGAGAAGAGCCGTAGAATGAAGAGGATGCTCCACACCAGATGTTTTGAAAATGGAGCCGCTCCGCGCCGGATGGATGAAGATAGAAGATGCCGTCTGGATGAAGACTTCTGCTCGTCTGGAGGACCACTTCTTGCCGCTTGGATGAAGACTTCTCCCGGCTTCATTGAGGACTTTTTGCCGCTTGGATGAAGACTTCTCCCGGCTTCGTTGAGGACTTCTTGCCGCTTCGATGAAGACTTCTCCCGGCATCGTTGAGGATGGATGTCGGGTCTTCAAAAACTGTAAGTGGATCTTCGGGGGTTAGTGTTAGGTATTTTAAGGGTTTATTAGGTGGGTTTTATTTTTAGCTTAGGGTTTGGGCAGAAAAAGAGCTAAATGCCCTTTTCAGGGCAATGGGGAGCTTAGTATTTTTTTAGTTAGGATTTTATTTGGGGGGTTTGGTTGTGTGGGTGGTGGGTTTTACTTTTAGGGGGGTGTTTGTATTTTTTTTACAGGTAAAAGAGCTGATTTCTTTGGGGAAATGCCCTGCAAAAGGCCCTTTTAAGGGCTATTGTCAGTTTAGTTTAGGCTAGGGATTTTTTTATTTTGGGGGGGGGCTTTTTTATTTTGATAGGGCTATTAGATTAGGTGTAAATAGTTTAAATATTTAATCATTTCTTTTTTACTTTAATGTGTAATTTAGTGTTTGTTTTTATTTGTAATTTAGTTAATTGTATTTAATTAATGTAATTTATTTAATTGTAGTGTAAGGTTAGGTGTTAGTGTAACTCAGGTTAGGTTTTATTTTACAGGTAAATTTGTATTTATTTTTGCTAGGTATCTAGTAAATAGTTAATAATTATTTACTAACTAGTCTACCTAGTTAAAATAAATACAAACTTAACTGTGAAATAAAAATAAAACCTAAGATACCTACAATATAATTATTAGTTATATTGTAGCTAGCTTAGGGTTTATTTTACAGGTAAGTATTTAGTTTTAAATAGGAATTATTTAGTTATTAATAGTAGGTTTAATTTAGATTTATTTTAATTACATTAAAGTTAGTGGGTGTTAGGGTTAGACTTAGGGTTAGGGACTAATAACTTTAGTATAGTGGCGACGTTGGGGGCGGAAGATTAGGGGTTAATAAATATAGGTAGGTGGCGGCGATGTTAGGAATGGCAGATTAGGGGTTAATAAGTGTAATGTAGGTGTCGGCGGTGTCAGGGGCGGCAGGTTAGGGGTTAATAACTGTAATGTAGGTGGCAGGGACATTAGGGGCGGCAGATTAGGGGTTAATAAGTATAATGTAAGTGGTGGCGACATTGGGGGCGTCAGATTAGGGGTTAATACGTGTAGGTAGGTGGGTGGCGGCGATGTCAGGGGCGGCAGATTAGGGGTTAATAACTGTAATGTAGGTGGCAGGGACATTAGGGGCGGCAGATTAGGGGTTAATAAGTATAATGTAAGTGGTGGCGACATTGGGGGCGTCAGATTAGGGGTTAATACGTGTAGGTAGGTGGCGGCGATGTCAGGGCGGCAGATTAGGGGTTAATAAGTATAATATAGGTGTCGGCGATGTCAGGGGCAGCAGATTAGGGGTGTTTAGAATCGGGGTTTATGTTAGGTGTAAACATAAATTTAGTTTCACCATAGGAATCAATGGGGCTGCTTTACGGAGCTTTACGCTCCTTTATTTCAGGTGTTAGGCTTTTTTTCAGCCGGCTCTCCCCATTGATGTCTATGGGGAAATCGTGCACGAGCACGTAAAACCAGCTCACCACAGCTCACCGCAGCGCTGGTATTGGAGTGCGGTATGGAGCTCAATTTTGCTTTACGCTGCAATATTGCCTGCTAACGCCAGGTTTTTGTAAACCTGTAATACCAGCGCTGTTGAGAGGTGAGCGGTGACTTCCAAGTTAGTACCGAGCAGCTCTTACCGCAAAACTCGTAATCTAGCCGTATGTATATTAGCATATACATATATACTTACTGGGAACACACAGTCCCCATAGACCTCAATGTAAAGGCCCTTTTTTCATGCTTTTTTTTTTTCTAACACCCCACATCTGCCTACTTTAGCCCCAAAACTGCTTATTCCAGTTTTTTTTATGAAATAATAATAAAATAATAATTTTTAATAACAAACTAAACTATACTTTAATTTGATTCTGATTAATTTTTTGAATGCTAATTGCAAGCTCGCGGTAGCAATAACCAGCCACTTGTAATGGCTGGTTATTTATTGCGAACTAGCGCGTTTGCGGGCACGTGATAAATTAGCGCTCCACTTGTAATCTAGTCCAAAGTATTTTGTATCTCACCCAATCAGTGAGCTGGAAATAGCTGAGTATATCATCTAGACCAGTGTTTTTGAACCAGTGTGCCGTGGCACACTAGTGTGCCGTGAGAGATCCTCAGGTGTGCCACGGCAGACTGACAACAGTGTAACATATTTTTTAAACTTTGCTTGTTTTTTACTCCCAGTGCAGGGGTAGTTTGTAGGAGGCATGGCATAACAGCACAATACATACAGTATGTGTGTGTTTGTGTGTATGTATATATATATATGCTGTATTAGGCTACAATGTGTGATTTTTTTAAAATTTTGGGATGGTGGTGTGCCACAGGATTTTTTAATGTAAAAAAGTGTGCCACGGCAAAAAAAAGGTTAAAAATCACTGATCTAGACAAAGTATTTGTGAGAAAAAAACAAAAAAACAATTCAAGAACCATTATCATGCATGACAATCAGAGAAGGAAGATTTTAACTCAGTTATTCAGGCACCTGGAAGTCAAACCTGCAAGCGCATAGCATATACTCAATCTAAATGTCTTTAATATATGCCCATTTATAAGCCACTTTCTCTTCCACAGTTCAGAATATCTTTGCATTCAAGAAAATAAAACACATAAGAGGTCTATCACCAAGTAGCAAAATGAACGTCAAAGGCCAGATATGTTTTGTGTATATATACATATTATCTATATTCTTCTAAGCATAATTGCGTTATCTTTTATCCCTGCCATCAATACAATGAAGTGCCAGATTAAACATAAACCCATACACACACATACATACATATGCACACATACATACACACACACACATAAAGACACATATACATATATATATATATATATACACACACACACACACACATATTCATATGCACACATACATATAAATGTACACACACACATACACATATACATATGCACACACATACATACATACACATATATATATATATGCATGCACACACATAAACATATACATATGCACACACAGACACATACACATATACACATACATATACACAAACACATAGATATGCACACACACACATACACACACACAAACACATATATACATAAACACACATACACACACACACATACATATATACATATGCACACACACACACACATACATATGCATACACACGCATATACACATGCACACACACAAACACATACAGTATCTCACAAAAGTGAGTACACCCCTCACAATTTTGTAAATATTTTATTATATCTTTTCATGTGACAACACTGAAGAAATGACACTTTGCTACAATGTAAAGTAGTGAGTGTACAGCCTGTATAACAGTGTAAATTTGCTGTCCCCTCAAAATAACTCAACACACAGCCATTAATGTAAACTGTTGGCAACAAAAGTGAGTACACCCCTAAGTGGAAATGTCCAAATTAGGCCCAAAGTGTTAATATTTGGTGTGGCCACCATTATTTTCCAGCACTGCCTTAACCCTCCTGGGCATGAAGTTCACCAGAGCTTCACAGGTTGCCACTGGAGTCCTCTTTTACTCCTCCATGACGACATCACAGAGCTGGTGGATGTTAGAGACCTTGCGCTCCCCCATCTTCTGTTTGAGAATGCCCCACAGATACTCGATAGGGTTTAGGTCTAGAGATATGCTTGGCCAATCCATCACCTTTATCCTCAGCTTCTTTAGCAAGGCAGTGGTCATCTTGGAGGTGTGTTTGGGGTCGTTATCATGCTCTGCTTTAGTATGTCACAGTACATGTTGGCATTTATGGTTCACTCAATGAACTGCAGCTCCCCAGTGCCGACAGCACTCATGCAGGCCCAGACCATGATACTCCCACCACCATGCTTGACTGTAGGCAAGACACACTTGTCTTTGTACTTCTCAACTGGTTGTCGACACACATGCTTGATACCATCTGAACCAAATAAGTTTATCTTGGTCTCATTGGACCACAGGACATGGTTTCAGTAATCCATGTCCTTTGTCTGCTTGTCTACAGCAAACTGTTTGTGGGCTTTCTTGTGCATCATCTTTAGAAGAGGCTTTCTTCTGGGATGACAGCCATGCAGAACAATTTGATGCAGTGTGTGGTGTATGGTCTGAGCACTGACAGGCTGACCCTCCACCCCTTCAACCTCTGCAGCAATGCTGGCAGTACTCATACTTCTATTTCCCAAAGACGACCTCTGTATATGATGCTGAGCAGGTGCACTCAACTTTTTTGGTCGACCATGGCAAGACCTGTTCTGACTGGAACCTGTCCTGTGAAACCACTATATAGTCTTGCCCACCGTACTGCAGCTCAGTTTCTAAATCTTGGCAATCTTCTTATAGCCTAGGCCATCTTTATGTAGAGCAACAATTATTTTGTTCAGATCCTCAGAGAGTTCTTTGCCATGAGGTGCCATGTTGAACTTCCAGTGACCAGTATGAGAGAGTGTGAGAGCGACAACACCAAATTTAACACACCTGCTCCCCATTCACACCGGAGACCTTGTAACACTAATGAGTCACATGACACCGGAGAGGGAAAATGACTAATTGGGCCCAATTTAGACATTTCCAATTAGAGGTGTACTCACTTTTGTTGCCAATGGTTTAGACATTAATGGATGTGTGTTATTTTGAGGGGACAGCAAATTTACACTGTTATACAGGCTGTTCACTCACTACTTTACATTGTAGCAAAGTGTCATTTCTTCAGTGTTGTCACAGGAAAATATATAATAAAATATTTACAAAAATGTAAAGTGTGTACTCACTTTTGTGAGATACATTGTACATAAATACACACGTACACACACACACACATACATAAACATGCATACACACACCCACATACATATGCACACACCCAAACACACACACATACATACATACACACACATATATACATATGCACACACACGTACACACAAACATATACAAACACACAGACACACACATACACACATATATACATATACAAACATGCATATACACACATACATACAGTACATATACACAAACACACATACATATACACACACATACATACATAAACACACACATACATAAATACACACACACACACACACACATACATAAATAAACACACATACACACACATATATATATACACAGGGCCGGATTGGGCCGCCACATAGACAAGAAAGATAGTAGGCTTCAGCAGCTCAGCTGCAGATGAGGCGCCACCACCGCTCCGTCTCCACTCCAATAAGCAACGGCATTAGGAAATGCAAGTGTGAGATTCAGGGGGCGGGGCACCTAGTGAATATCATGTCGGCATCGCCCCTTGCAGGAGCGTGGCCTCAAGGCACGTGTGGATTGCGCCTTCTCTGAGCCACATGCAGAGGACACTGCAGCTAGTGGATCCCATCTCCTCCTCCTTTACATAACTGATCATTGCAGCGCAGCACGTGTTGATGATCCCACTGACAGGAGGTAAGTGGCTTTTGTTATGTGAATCACACATCTGGGAATGAGCGATCCAGGGTACCTTGCACAGAGGGTGAACTGGCTGCCAATGCTGTGTGGGATTTAGGGGAAAAAGAGAAGGATCTTTTTATGCACGTTCATCGCTTTGCTTCTGAAACACGAGCTGAGCTTTGTGTAAATCCCAGGTCATAAGCACATAGGAGGAACTGGGGTTGTAATAATTTATTTCTTATAGCTCATAGCTTATGTTAACCACGGTGCAATATTTTCTTTTCTTTCCCAAATACTTGTTTGTATTGTATAGAGTGATTACTAATCACTAGCAGACTTTATGTGTAATAGATGATCACTTAAAAAAACTGGAAAACAGCACTTGCTTTTTTTTCCTCCTTCTATATGCAATTAAAGTATCTTAGTTTTTTTACCTAATATAAATTGTTGTCGTGTTTAGTATTAATATTAATAATAATATTGTACCTTTCCCATAAAGTGTACGGGGCATTTATAATCATCATCATAATAATAATCATAATAATAATCATAATAATAATAATAATATTGTACACTGGAGAGGGGGAGGGGCTCGGTTAGAGGGGGGCTGGGATGGAGGGGGTGGGGTTGCGGCGGTCTATACAAATTTCCAGGGCCGGTCTGCTTTCCCAGTCCAGCCCTGACTGTCAAAGACTCCATTCTCAGCACCTCACCCCTAGTCCACTGTCTTGGGGTCACACTTGATGTCTATGGGGAAATCGTGCACGAACATGTAAAACCAGCTCACCGCAGCGCTGGTATTGGAGTGCGGTATGGAGCTCAATTTTGCTTTACGCTGCAATATTGCCTGCTAACGCCAGGTTTTTGTAAACCTGTAATACCAGCGCTGTTGAGAGGTGAGCGGTTACTTCCAAGTTAGTACCGAGCAGCTCTTACCGCAAAACTCGTAATCTAGACGTATGTATATTAGCATATACATATATACTTATTGGGAACACACAGTCCCTATAGACCTCAATGTAAAGGCCCTTTTTTCGTGCTATTTTTTTCTAAAACCCCACATCTGCCTACTTTAGCCCCAAAACTGCTTATTGCAGTTTTTTTATGAAATAATAATAAAATAATAATTTTTAATAACAAACTACACTGTACTTTAATTTGATTCTGATTAATTTTTTGAATGCTAATTGCAAGCTCGCGGTAGCAATAACCAGCCACTTGTAATGGCTGGTTATTTATTGCGAACTAGCGCGTTTGCAGGCACGTGATAAATTAGCGCTCCACTTGTAATCTAGTCCAAAGTATTTTGTATCTCACCCAATCAGTGAGCTGGAATTAGCTGAGTATATCATGTAGACCAGTGTTTTTGAACCAGTGTGCCGTGGCACACTAGTGTGCCGTGAGAGATCCTCAGGTGTGCCACGGCAGACTGACAACAGTGTGACATATTTTTTAAACTTTGCTTGTTTTTTACTCCCAGTGCAGGGGTAGTTTGTAGGAGGCATGGCATAACAGCACAATACATACAGTATGTGTGTGTTTGTGTGTATGTGTATATATATATGCTGTATTAGGCTACAATGTGTGATTTTTTTAAAATTTTGGGATGGTGGTGTGCCACAGGATTTTTTAATGTAAAAAAGTGTGCCACGGCAAAAAAAAAGGTTAAAAATCACTAATCTAGACAAAGTATTTGTGAGAAAAAAAAAAAAACTATTCAAGAACCATTATCATGCATGACAATCAGAGAAGGAAGATTTGAACTCAGTTATTCAGGCACCTGGAAGTCAAACCTGCAAGCGCATAGCATATACTCAATCTAAATGTCTTTAATAAATGCCCATTTATAAGCCACTTTCTCTTCCACAGTTCAGAATATCTTTGCATTCAAGAAAATAAAACACATAAGAGATCTATCACCAAGTAGCAAAATGAACGTCAAAGGCCAGATATGTTTTGTGTATATATACACATTATCTATTTTCTTCTAAGCATAATTGTGTTATCTTTTATCCCTGCCATCAATACAATGAAGTGCCAGATTAAACATAAACCCATACACACACATACATACATATGCACACATACATACACACACACACACACACACACACACACACACACACACACACACACACATAAAGACACATATACATATATACACACACATATTCATATGCACACATACATATAAATGTACACACACACATACATACATACATACATACATACACATATATATATGCATGCACACACATAAACATATACATACACACACACACACACACACACACACACATAAAGACACATATACATATATATACACACACACACACATATTCATATGCACACATACATATACATGTACACACACACATACACATATACATATGCACACACACATATACATACATACATACACATATATATATATGCACGCACTGTCTTGGGGTCACACTTGACTCAGAACTCACATTTAATCCACATATACAAGCGCTTACCAAAATTTCCAGAATTCGTCCCTTCCTTACTCAAAAAACTTCAAAAATACTAATTAATTCCCTCATTTTGTCACGCATTGATTATTGCAATCTACTTCTAAATGGCCTTCCAAAACACTGCCTCTCCTGTTGGGTCCTGTTTATTGTTTTAATGGGCTGACATCTGTGAAATACCCCACTATACAAAAAGCAAAATAAAGCAAACATTTCCAAAAGCTATTTCTTTCCTATGATATGGTGAGTCCACAGAATCATCAATTACTAGTGGGATATCACTCCTGGCCAGCAGAAGGAGGCAAAGAGCACTACAGCAAAGCTGCTATATATGTCACTTCCCTTACCCATAACCCCCAATCATTCTCTTTGCTGCGGTGCAAGGAGGAGGTAAAGTTTTGGTGTCTGATCTACAATCAAGATTTATTTATTTTAAAAGCAGAGTAGGTTGGCTCTGATCTTTCTAAAGGGTCTAGCCTTAGCCCATGCCAATCTCTTCAGTAGGGCAGTGGTGGCTTTTAAGCAATTGGGA
Organism: Bombina bombina; assembly: GCF_027579735.1. Taxonomy (NCBI): domain Eukaryota; kingdom Metazoa; phylum Chordata; class Amphibia; order Anura; family Bombinatoridae; genus Bombina; species Bombina bombina. The sequence continues at coordinate 1,346,412,994 of NC_069500.1, read as the reverse complement.
ACTTGTGGGGTACAATCCTTACTGTGTTTTCCCAAAAAAATTTGCTGCCCTATTTAGATAGCCTGAGTAAGTTTACTCAGTCTTTCTGTATTTCCACAGGTCCATATGAGGGATGGTATCCTCTCAAACCAGGTGAGCTGTCCTACTGCCGGACAGATAAATATTAAGGTAAGTGCCAGTATTAGTTTTCTATGTAAGCAGGGAAAAATGTGGCACTTATTCAGCTGAAATGCTGCATGGGTACGTTTTTTATTATTCCTTTCAGGGTGCAGGTTTTTATGGCAGTTTTTGCAGGCACTGTTAGTGTGAGGATTTATTTATTTTATTGATGGCTCAGTGAGGATCCATTTTTAGTAAAGGATTATGTACTTTTATTGGGGTTTAATTGTTTGTTTTTAAGCCTGTTTTCAAGAAAGTTGTTTTGAAATAAAAATGGCATTTTTCGTCAGCTGTAGGACCACCCCTTTTAGGGAGGTTCTGATTCTTTGATGTCAGAGTTCTTTTTTTGGCGCTTTTTTCACTTCCTGTAGAGTGAGGGGCGCATATTTAAGATGGCTCTGCTGTTTAGAAGGCTTCTTCCTGTTTTTGCTTCACTGGAATCCGGATTGTAAACAGGATAGTTTTTTTCCTCAGTTTGCTGCGGGTTGCAGGACAGATTGGGAACCTCAGTATTTCTGCTGAGGTGTAGAGTGTTGCCTGAAGTATGTTTTCTTGATTTGGTAAATTTAAAGGGAACATTTATTTAAGAACGTTTTTTTGTTCTGTCTTATATCCTTTGTTCAAAGATAAAATAAAAGTAAAAAAAAAAAAGTTAGATTTTTTATTTTTTTTGTGTTATGGATCAAGAGGCTGTGCAGGATGTTACCTGTAGCTTATGTTTTGATGCCCAGGTGGAACCCCCATTACCTTTTTGTTCTTCATGTATTGAAAGAACTTTAGCTTATAGAAATAGACTTTTTGACCCTGAGCCATCATTAGCTAAGGCGGATGCAGTTCAGGACAGATATTCTGCAGCTGTCTCCTCAAGCCACCCAATTCTATTCATCTGCACATGAAGTGCCCTGCATTTCCTCTCATGCTCCGTCTGGGGTTACTTTGCAAGATATTGCTGCCCAGGTATCCTCTGAGGTATCTGAGACGCTGTCTGCTTTTCCCATGCTGCCAGTAAAAGACAAAAGGAAATTTAAGAAACAGTAAGTAATGTTTCTGATTTTGAAGTGGCTAATCAAAGTATTTGCTCTCAGAAGTCTGAGGATGAAGATTCTTCAGTATAATTCCTTCTACTAAGTTGTGTCCTTCAGATTTAATCTGGAACACCTCTGCTTGTTACCTAAGGAGGTTTTGGCTACCTTGGGTGACTCCGATACTACTATCGTTGTTAACCCTAAGAAGTCTAGTAAGCTGAACAATAGTTTTGATGCTCACTCTGCGGTTATTGCATGGGAGTGGGAAAGACCTGGTATTCCTTTTTCTCCATTTCCTATTGTTAAGAACATGTTTCCTATAGCTGACTCTATTAAGGAGTCATGGCAAACGGTTCCTAAGGTGGAAGGAGCTATTTCAGCTTTGGCTAAGAGGACCACTATTCCCATAGAGGACAGTTGTTCTTTTAAGTATCCAATGGATTAGAAATTGGAGGCATTATTAAAGAAAAGGTATGTTTACCAAGGTCTTCAATGGCAGCCTGTGGTGTGTATTGCTACTGTTACCAGAGCTGCAGTTTACTGGTTTGATGCCTTGTCTGATTCTATTCAGACAGATACTCCTCTTGAGGAGATCCAGGACAGGATTAAGGCTCTTTAGTTAGCCAATTCCTTTATTACGGATGCTTCCTTACAGGTCATTAAACTGGGATCAAAAATGTCTGGTTTTGCGGTTCTAGCTTGCAGAGCCCTTTGGTTAAAATCCTGGTCTGTGGATGTTTCTTCTAAGTCTAAGTTATTAGCGCTATTCCCTACAAGAGTAAGATCTTGTTTGGGCCGGGTTTGGCTGAAATTATTTCAGATATCACAGGAGGAAAGGGATCTTTTTATCTTCCTCGGGATGAGAAGAATAAGCAGAAAGGGTGTCAGAGTAATTTTCATTCCTTTCGTAACTTTAGAGGTAAACCCTCTGCTTCCTCTTCCAAGCAGGAACTATCCAAGTCTTCCTGGAAGTCTGGTAAGTCTTGGAACAAGGGGAAACAGTCTAAAAAACCTGCGGCTAACTCCAAGTCAGCATGAAGGGTCGGCCCCCGATCCAAGAATGGGTCTAGTAGGGGGCAGGCTTTCTCAATTTGCTCAGGCTTGGATACAAGATGACCCAGACCTGTGGGTCGTTGGAAATTGTATTTCATGGGTACAAGATAGAATTCAAGACTTTTCCTCCCAGAGGCAGGTTTCTTCTCTCAAGATTATCTGTAGACCAGATAAAGATAGAGGTGTTCTTAAATTGGATCTTGGATCTTTTTGCCCTGGGAGCTATAGTTCAAGGAACAGGGTCTGGGATTTTATTCAAATCTGTTTGTGGTTCCCAAGAAAGAGGGGACTTTCAGACCTATTTTAGACCTAAAGTGCTTAAACAAGTTACTCAGAGTACCGTCCTTCAAGATGGAGACTAAACGTTCCATTCTTCCGTTGGTTCAAGAGGGTCAGTTTATGACAACCATAGACTTAAAGGATGCATACTTTCATGTTCCCATTCACCAAGATCATCACAAGTTTCTAAGGTTTGCTTTCTTAGACAATCATTTTCAGTTTGTGGCTCTTCCATTCGGCCTTTCCACAGCTACTAGAATTTTCTCAAAGATCCTTAGGGTTCTTTTGGCAGTGATCTGGTTTCAGGGCATTGCTGTAGCACATTACCTGGATGACATTCTGGTTCAGGCGTCGCCTTTTCAACAAGCAACATCTCATACGGAGATCTTGTTGTCTTTTCTTCGCTCCCACGGTTGGAAGGTGAATCTGGGAAAGAGTTCTGTTTCCAGCCATAAGAGTAGTGTTTTTAGGGACCATAATAGACTCCCTACTAATGAAGATATTTCTGACAGAGGTCAGAAAAACAAAGATCTTCGGGTCTTGTCTTGTCCTTCAGTCCTCTCCTCGGCCGTCAGTGGCTCTATGTATGGAAGTAATTGGTCTGATGGTAGCTTCCATGGACATCATTCAATTTGCTCGGTTCCATCTCAGACCTCTGCAGTTATGCATGTTAAGGCAATGGAACGGGGACTATGCGGATCTGTCTCCGCAAATAGTTCTGGATCATACGACAAGGGTGCTCTCTTCTGTGGTGGTTGTCTCAGGAACACCTCTCCCAGGAAACTTGCTTTTGCAGATCTTCGTGGGTGATTGTGACCACGGATGTCAGCCTTCTAGGTTGGGGAGCAATTTAGGGATCATTGAAGACTCAGGGTCTTTGGACTTAGGAGGAGTCAGTTCTCCCTATAAACATTCTAGAACTGAGAGCAATTTTCAATACTCTACTGGCCTGGCCTCATTTAGCCTTAGCCCAGTTTATCAGGTTCCAGTCGGACAACATAACATTGGTGGCATACATCAACCACCAGGGGGAACTCGGAGTTCCTTAGCCATGACAGAAGTGGCCCGGATTATCCAGTGGGCAGAGTCTCACAAATGTTGTCTTTCTGGGATCCACATCCCAGGAGTGGACAATTGGGAAGCAGATTTTTTGAGCCGACAGACCTTTCATCCGGGGGAGTGGGAACTCCTTTCAGAAGTATATTCCAGTTTAATCCTCAATTGGGGCAGCCAGAACTGGATATCATGGCTTCTCGCGCAGAATGCCAACCTTCTGAGGTACGGCTCAAGGTCAAGGGATCCACAGGCTTTCTTGATAGATGCTCTGGCGGTCCCTTGGGATTTCAGTCTAGCATACATTTTTCCTCCGTCGTCGGTGATTATCATAGCAGGATCTGGTATGCAGATCTAGTGGAAATGTCATCTTTACCTCCGTGGAGACTTCCTCTGAGGAAGGACCTTCTACTTCAGGGTCCTTTTATTCATCCAAATCTCGTTTCTCTGAAGCTTGGAGATTGAACGCTTGATTTTATCTAAGTGTGGGTTTTCAGAGTCAGTCATTGAGACCATGATTCAGGCTTGTAAGCCTGTGACAAGAAAGATTTACTATAAGATATGGCATAAATATCTGTATTGGTGTGAATCCAGAGGTTACTCTTGGAGTAGAGTCAAGATTTCTAGGATTTTGTCTTTTGTCCAGGAGGGTCTGGAGAAGGTTTTGTCAGCTAGCACTCTGAAAGGTCAGATTTCTGCATTGTCTATTTTATTGCTTAAGCGTTTGGTGGATGCACCATACGTTCAATCTTTTTGTCAGGCCTTGGTTAGGATCAAGCCTGTGTTTAAGTCCGTTACTCCTCCCTGGAGTCTTAACCTGGTTCTTAGAGTTTTACAGCGGGCTCCATTTGAACCTATGCATTCATTAGATATTAAGATGTTATCTTGGAAGGTTTAGTTTCTTGTTGCTATTTCTTCTGCTCTGAGAGTTTCGGAACTCTCGGCTCTGCAGTTTGATTCTCCTTATCATATTTTTCATTCTGATAAGGTGGTTCTACGTACTAAATTAGGTTTCCTACCTAAGGTTGTTTCAAACAAGAATATTAATCAGGAGATCGTGGTTCCTTCTTTGTGTCCTAATCCTTCTTCTCCTAAGGAGTGTTTGTTGCACAACCTAGATGTTGTGCGTGCATTGAAGTTTTATCTTCAGGCGACTAAGGACTTTAGTCAGTCTTCTGCTTTGTTTGTTTGTTTTTCTGGGAAGCGCAAGGTTCAGAAAGCTACGGCTACTTCTCTTTCTCTTTGGCTAAGGAGTATTATTCGTTTGGCCTATGAGACTGCTAGACAGCAACCTCCTGAGAGAATCACTGCTCATTCAACGAGGGCTGTTTCTTCTTTCTGGGCATTTAAAAGTGAAGCTTCTCTGGAACAGATTTGCAAGGCTGCAACTTGGTCCTCTTTGCATACTTTTTCAAAGTTTTATAAATGTGATACTTTTGCCTCAGCTGAGGCTTCTTTTGGGAGAAGGGTTCTTCAGGCAGTGGTGCCTTCTGTTTAGGTCTACCTGTCTTGTCCCTCCCTTATCATCTGTGTCCTCTAGCTTAGGTATTGATTCCCACTAGTAATTAATGATTCCATGGACTCACCATATCTTAGGAAAGAAAACATAATTTATGCTTACCTGATAAATTTATTTATTTCCAGATATGGTGAGTCCACGGCCCACCCTTTATTTAAGACAGTTATTTTTTCTAAAACCTCAGACACCTCCTCACTTTTGTGTTATCTTCTTTTTCCATTTTCCCTTCGGCCGAATGACTGGAGGTTATGGGTAAGGGAAGTGACATATATAGCAGCTTTGCTGTAGTGCTCTTTGTCTCCTCTTGGTGGCCAGGAGTGATATTCCGACTAGTAATTGATTATTCTGTGGATTTACCATATCTGGAAATAAATATATTTATCAGGTAAGCATACATTATGTTTTTTTCTAGTGTGACAGCTGAGCTGAAGCAGATAGCACCTCATATGGGAAGTGAAAGAACAAACTTGTTTCTTTACTATACTGGCTATATCACATAATACAACATAGGGTACAAATACCTCCATAGAACCTCCACTAGCTAATAGTAATAGTAGCAATAATACAAATAATAATAATACAAATTATTTTATGAATTGTTTATCATTAATAGATCTATCAACTAATGCAAAATGTAATAGCGCAATAAAAATGGACGGGCCTTATACGTTCCCAATGGTCTTACTACTATAATTTCTATAAAATATTTGTATCTTCACCTGCCTATTATTTGTTAAGCCTAAACATCATAAAAATGATCTGATCATTATTTTTATTTAGTATTGCAACCAGGTTGTAAAAGAAAAACATAAAAGATATAGGCTACCTAAGGTAATATAAGGCTAGGTTATGTTGAAAAAAAATAACAGAATAAATGAAGTTAACACTCATTTTGTATTGTGCCACTCTATTTGAATCTTTATTCTCTCCCTATTAATTCACCTAATTAGAATTAAATGAAGCATGCTAAATTGCTAGATTAACCAATAATTAAGCAGCCAAAGTGTTCATGTTTAATACACACCGGGAGCCCGGTTTCTACTGTGATGGCAATATGTCATGCCCATTCATTTTATTTCATAGAAATTACTAAACTTGTCTTCACTAACTTACATTTCCCTCGCTTGTGTAATGCTTTGTAAAATGTTCCAAAGGCGAAATGTCTTTAATAATGATTATCAGCAAGCGTTTGCTTTTTAGGCTTTTTGAGCAATACTTTGTGAAAACATTTCATGATAGTACAAAAAGCCTGTACCATAATTAAATATGTATTGAAATTAATAACAATAGACATAATTAAATTTCATTTAGCAAGGTGATCCATTTTAGCATTTCCCTCGGTAAATGCTATTTATATAATAAAAAAAAAATGTTTAACTGACTAGGTACATGGAATATTTTTCATTAACTATATGAAAATGAAAATATGTCAAATATATCTGTGGCTTGAGTTTTTAAACTGTATACACATGTAGTCAGAGACAGATGCCAGGAATGGGCAAATGTTTCAGAACTTTTGTTAAAATACCAAATATTAGCTACATTCTAAATGTAAAATATTTGTTAGACAATTCAAGATGTTGTTTTTTTTAATTACTTTATGGAATGTAATATTCTTTCTAATTAACTTTTATTATCAATCTTTGTTCTCTTGGTATCTTTTGTTGAAAGGCAGGGAAGTACTCAAAGGGGCACTGAACCCAATTTATTTTCTTCCATGATTCAGATAGAGCATTCAATTTTAAGCAACTTTCTAATTTACTCCTATTATCAATTTTTCTTTGTTCTCTTGCTATCTTTATTTGAAAAATAAGGCATCTAAGCTTTTTTCTTGGTTCAGACCTCTGGACAGCACTTTTTTATTGGTGGATGAATGTATCCACCAATCAGCAAGGACAACCCAGGTTGTTCACCAAAATTGGGCCAGCATCTAAACTTACATTCTTGTATTTCAAATAAAGATACCAAGAAAATAAAGAAAATTTGATAATAGGAGTAAATTAGAAAATTGCTTAAAATGTCATCCTCTATCTAAATCACGAAATACATTTTTGGGCTCAGTGTCCCTTTAACTCGTAATCTTGCCCAATATGTAATTCTTATCTAAAATAAAATTCTGTAGAATATAATTACAGAGTATGTGTATGAATGTGCTAGTTATCTGGGGCCCAATCCAATATAAATCGTCGCCCGCAAAAGCCGGCGACGCCAAATTTTGCGCGGGTTTGGTATCCTATATACGGTGTAACTTAGAAGTTACGCACGTATATTTCTGCCTTCGCCCGCCGTTTTTTGGCCCATAGACTGACATACAAAACATGCGCAGTTTGGTATCCAATATACGGTGTAAGGACTTACGCGCGCAGATTTCAGAAAATCTACTCCATTCTCATCTTGCCACAAATTGCAGGCGCAGCAACCCTTGCACTGACTTAGAAACCAACGTAACTCTCTGAAGGCCTAACAAATGCATGCTTAACAACATACATATCAGCAGCTTGATCACAAATAGTTAAGCTCTTCAAAGCATTTATTATTCCTGCCCCTGCAAGTGTGTCAAACCAATCACAAAGGGGTGCATCATGGGGCACAAGGGTGCATCATGGGGCACAAGGGTGCATCATTTGGCACAAGGGGTGCATCATTGGGCACAAGGGGTGCATCATGGGGCACAAGGGGTGCCTCATGGGGCACAAGGGGTGCATCATTGGGCACAAGGGTGCATCATGGGGCACAAGGGTGCATCATTGGGCACAAGGGTGAATCATGGGGCACAAGGGGTGCATCATGGGGCACAAGGGGTGCATCATTGGGCACAAGGGGTGCATCATTGGGCACAAGGGTGCATCATGGGGCACAAGGGTGCATCATTGGGCACAAGGGTGCATCATGGGGCACAAGGGGTGCATCATGGGGCACAAGGGGTGCATCACTGGGCACAAGGGGTGCATCATGGGGCACAAGGGGTGCATCATTGGGCACAAGGGGTGCATCATTGGGCACAAGGGTGCATCATGGGGCACAAGGGTGCATCATTGGGCACAAGGGTGCATCATGGGGCACAAGGGGTGCATCATGGGGCACAAGGGGTGCATCACTGGGCACAAGGGGTGCATCATGGGGCACAAGGGGTGCATCATTGGGCACAAGGGGTGCATCATGGGGCACAAGGGGTGCTGGAAGCCCTACAATCCCCTGTTGTTCCGTCTACACATGCTGATTCTATAGTTGCTGCTGAGGTCCATGGTCATGGTGCTTCCCCTGCTGCAGCTGGTCATTGAATTACATACTGCGGATTTCCACTGCATGTAAGTGAAACTACTACATCCCACCCCCATTCCCTTAACCACCTTAATTACTGAAAATATATCATTAGTTTAATTCATGTTTTGGTCGCTATGATTTATTGACTATCATTTTGAGGAATTCAAATGGATGTTTATACCTTATGTTCACACCTTCTGTAAAAACATTATTATTTAGATATATATACCCATGTGCAGGGATAGGCAAGGTGTCCTTCACTAAAAGTCTTTACCTTACAAAAATGTCCGCCACAGCCTTGGCTCGTGCCTATCCCTGCACATGGGTCAATTTCTATTGGATGTGAGAAACCTTGATTTAAGTCTTATGAATATCACTATATGTACCCTTCATACACAACTATGTGATGTGGTTTAGAGAACATGAATATGTCATTAACATGATGATATTAAATCTTTTGGGCCATTTCCACACAGGCCTTATTATATGTTTCAAAAATATTAGTGTACTAAAACACCCCTCACATGGATGTGAATGACAATTATATGGTAAATAACAGAGGACAAGATTTAGGCTGAAATATAACAATATTTTTTTTTTTTAGTCTTCTTAGATGAGGGGGCTGAGGTGCCTGGAGTGGCTCTCCTGGGTCTCCTGGGTTGTGTGGATCCAGAGGATTCTGCAGGAGTGCTGGCCACAGATGGGAGGCTGGAGGCAGTGCCCTGCTGGTGTGTGAAATGCTCCACCAACACACCCAACAGTTGGTTTTGTTCCCGCCATCTGTTGTCAGTCTGCATCTGCATATCCGAAATAACTCTCATCATCTGAGATTGGTTCTGGACTATACAACTTAAAGATGCTGCCATGTCCCGTTGCAGCTCAATGGAACGCTGGAGTAAAGTCAGTTAGCTCCTGTAAAACCTGCCTTGGTCTCTCTGCATTCTCTCGCAGCTTGCTGTGAGCCTCCTCTGGAGGGCAATGTATTCGTTGCCCAGGGCAGAAGTCAGAGGATCTACAGGCTGTTCACCAGCAGGGATTATAGGCGCAGGTTCACCTCTAGCTGCTGTTGCATCTGGAACTATGACAGCTGTTGCTTCAGGAGGAACTACAACAGCTGGTGCTTCAGGAGGAACTACAACAGCTGGTGCTTCAGGAGGAACTACAACAGCTGGTGCTTCAGGAGGTACTACGACAGCTGGTGCTTCAGGAGGAACTATGACAGCTGGTGCTGCAGGAGGAACTACCACAGCTATATGCTCCTCTTCATATGCTGGAGCTCTTCCAAGGGAAGCGGATGGTGGAGCTCTCCGGGTGGACTGGTAGTCCCATTGACAACTGGTGTGCGACCACTCAGCCTGTCCAGTCTGTATGTCCTGTTGGTAAAAGTCCTGACTGGCCTGATATTGGGAGGGGGGGTAAAGACAGCTACCCTTTGGGGATGCCTTGGCTCCTCTTCCAAAGTTGGTGGCATAACGTATGGGTCCTCAACAGAGGCAATCCAACCAACCTCATGTCTGGGAGCATACTGTTGAGGGATTCTCTGGCCTGGTGGTTGTGGTGGAGGCATTCTTTGGCCTGGTGGTTGCGGTGGATGCATGCCCGTTTGCACCCTTGTGACAGGAGGTTCTGTGGAGGAGTCAAATGATGAGAGGTATTAGTACAATCATATATATATCCATGTGGGCATACAATGTACATTGATACATGCTAGGGCCTATACTCATTCTCATGTCAAACTCTATAACATGCATGTGCACATTGTGATTTGTGATATGAGGGATTTTAATATGCAAAGTATACATGTATGTGTTTTATACAATAGTTCTCTGTACATGTCAGTGATGGAGAAAATGTGTTCTTTAAGTGACACTATGGTCACACAATTTCCTATAGCCTGATGTAAGTGTCCATTTACTGAAAACTCTACATGTGGCTTGTGGCCTGTGTTACTCCAAGACATGTTAGTATTTAACTATTCCACCTCATATCATGAATTTCAATGTGTTAAGTAGCATTAAATGGACATTAAACCCATTTTTATTCTTTCATGATTCAGCTAGAGCATGCAATTTTAAACAACTTTCTAATTTACTTCCATTACCTAATTTGCTTCGTTCTCTTGATATTCTTAGCTGAAAAGCATATCTAGATAGGCTCAGAAGCTGCTGATTGGTGGCTGCACATCAATGCCTCATGTGATTGGCTCACCCATGTGCATTGATATTTAATAAACAAAGAATAACAAAATAATGAAGCAAATTAGATAATAGAAGTAAATTGGGATGTTGTTTAAAACTGTATTATCTATCTGAATAATGACATAAAAAGCTTTGGTTTAATGTCCCTTTAATGTGAAATATAATTGTAGATGTTTTTGTTAGTAGGCCAAATACCATGCTCCTCATTGTGTACATGAATGTGTGACATTAAAGAATTTTATGGGGGGTAGTTATCAACGTGTCTACTTTTCCTGCCTTCGCCGGCCCAATACGCCCGCCTAAGCTCGCCTCACATCGCCGCCGCAGACCTGCAAAAATTTGCCTAAGTTATCAAAAAAGCTGTCAAAAAGCCGCGCACCAAGTACGGGGCGATGAGCAGCGGACTGTGAGAGTTATCACTCATCCGATCTCGCTGCTCTTCAGCTTTTTTACAGCTTTATTGCTAGCCTGTCACTAAGCACTCACACTAACTACACTGTTCTACCCCCTATACCGGCGCCCCCGGAGCCCCCTGCAACTAAATAAAGTTAGTAACCCCTAAACTGCCGCTCCTAGACCCCGCCGCAACTCTTATAAATATATTAACCCCTAAACCGCCGCTCCCGGACACCACCGCAACCTACTTTATACCTAGTAACCCCTATCCTGCCCCCCCTATACCGTCGCCCGCTATAATAAAGTTATTAACCCCTATCCTGCTGATCCCGCACCTCGCCACAACTAAATAAATAGTTTAACCCCTAAACCGCCACTCCCTGACCCCACCGCAACCTATATTACATTTATTAACCCCTATCCTACACCCCCCTACACCGTCGCCACCTATAATAAATTTATTAACCCCTATCCTGCCCCCCACTACACCGCCGCCACTGTAATAAAATTATTAACCCCTAAACCTAAGTATAACATTAACCCTAACACCCCCTAACTTAAATATGAATTAAATAAATCTAAATAATATTTCTATTATGAACTAAATTAATCCTATTTAAAACTAAATACTTACCTTTAAAATAAACCCTAATATAGCTACAATATAAATAATAATTATATTGTAGCTATCTTAGGATTTATTTTTATTTTACAGGCAAATTTCAATTTATTTTAACTAGGTACAATAGCTATTAAAAAGTTATTAACTATTTAATAGCTTACCTAGCTAAAATAAAGAGAAATTAACCTGTAAAATAAAAACTAACCTAAGTTACAATTACACCTAACACTACACTATACTTTAATAAATTATTCCTATTTAAAACTAAATACTTACCTGTAAAATAAACCCTAAGATAGCTACAATATAATTAATAATTACATTGTAGCTATCTTAGGATTTATATTTATTTTACAGGTAACTTTGTATTTATTTTAGCTAGTTAGAATAGTTATTAAATAGTTATTAACTATTTAATAACTACCTAGCTAAAAGAAATACAAAATTACTTGTAAAATAAATCCTAACCTAAGTTACAATTAAACCTAACACTATACTATCATTAAATTAATTACATAAATTACCTACAAATAACTACTATTAAATACAATTACATAAACTAACTAAAGTACAAAAAATAAAAAAAGCTAAGTTACAAAAAATAAAAAAATAAGTTACAAACATTTAAAAAATATTACAACAATTTTAAGCTACTTAAACCTAATCTAAGCCCCCTAATAAAATAACAAAGCCCCCCAAAATAAAAAAATGCCCTACCCTATTCTAAATTAAAAAAGTTCAAAGCTCTTTTACCTTACCAGGGCCTTTCGTGGGGTATGCCCCAAAAAATTCAGCTCTTTTGCCTATAAAAGAAAAATACAACCCCCCCAACATTAAAACCCACAACCCACATACCCCTAATCTAACCCAAACCCCCCTTTAAAAAATTTAACATTACTCCCCAAAGATCATCCTACCTTTAGTCGTCTTCACTCAGCTGAGCCACCGATGGAACTAAAGAGGAGATCCGGAGCGGCAGAAGTCATCATCCAAGGGGCGCTGAAGAAATCTTCCATCCGATGAAGTGATCCTCCAAGCGGCGCTGAAGAAGTCTTCCATCCGATGAAGTGATCCTCCAAGCGGTGCTGAAGAAGTCTTCCATCCGGGCGATGTCATCTTCCAAGCGGGGTCTTCAATCTTCTTCTTCAGGATCCATCTTCATTCCGCCGACGCGGAACATCCTTCTTTCCCGACGGACTACCGATGAATGAAGGCTCCTTTAAGGGACGTTATCCAAGATGGCGTCCCTTCAATTCCGATTGGCTGATAGGATTCTATCAGCCAATCGGCATTAAGGTAGGAAAAATCTGATTGGCTGATTGAATCAGCCAATCAGATTGAGCTAGCATTCTATTGGCTGATCGGAACAGCCAATAGAATGCGAGCTTAATCTGATTGGCTGATTGGATCAGCCAATCGGATTGAACTTCAATTTGATTGGCTGATTCAATCAGCCAATCATATTTTTCCTACCTTAATTCCGATTGGCTGATAGAATCCTATCAGCCAATCGGAATTGAAGGGACACCATCTTGGATGACGTCCCTTAAAGGAGCCTTCATTCATCGGTAGTCCATCGGAAAAGAAGGATGTTCCGCGTCGGCGGAATGAAGATGGATCCTGAAGAAGAAGATTGAAGACCCCGCTTGGAAGATGACATCTCCCGGACAGAAGACTTCTTCAGCGCCGCTTGGAGGATCACTTCATCGGATGGAAGACTTCTTCAGCGCCGCTTGGAGGATCACTTCATCGGATGGAAGATTTCTGCAGCGCCCCTTGGATGATGACTTCTGCCGCTCCGGATCTCCTCTTCAGTTCCATCGGTGGCTCGGCTGAGTGAAGACGACTCAAGGTAGGATGATCTTCAGGGGGGTAGTGTTAGGTTTTTTTAAGGGGGGTTTGGGTTAGATTAGGGGTATGTGGGTGGTGGGTTTTAATGTTGGGGGGGGTTGTATTTTTCTTTTACAGGCAAAAGAGCTGAATTTTTTGGGGCATGCCCCACGAAAGGCCCTTTTAAGGGCTGGTAAGGTAAAAGAGCTTTGAACTTTTTTAATTTAGAATAGGGTAGGGCATTTTTTTATTTTGGGGGGCTTTGTTATTTTATTAGGGGGCTTAGATTAGGTGTAAGTAGCTTAAAATTGTTGTAATATTTTTTAAATGTTTGTAACTTATTTTTTTATTTTTTGTAACTTAGCTTTTTTTATTTTTTGTACTTTAGTTAGTTTATGTAATTGTATTTAATTGTAGTTATTTGTAGGTAATTTATGTAATTAATTTAATGATAGTGTAGTGTTAGCTTTAATTGTAACTTAGGTTAGGATTTATTTTACAGGTAATTTTGTATTTCTTTTAGCTAGGTAGTTATTAAATAGTTAATAACTATTTAATAACTATTCTAACTAGCTAAAATAAATACAAAGGTACCTGTAAAATAAATATAAATCCTAAGATAGCTACAATGTAATTATTAATTACATTGTAGCTATCTTAGGGTTTATTTTACAGGTAAGTATTTAGTTTTAAATAGGAATAATTTATTTAAGTATAGTGTAGTGTTAGGTGTAATTGTAACTTAGGTTAGTTTTTATTTTACAGGTAAATTTCTCTTTATTTTAGCTAGGTAGCTATTAAATAGTTAATAACTATTTAATAGCTATTGTACCTAGTTAAAATAAATTGAAATTTGCCTGTAAAATAAAAATAAATCCTAAGATAGCTACAATATAATTATTATTTATATTGTAGCTATATTAGGGTTTATTTTAAAGGTAAGTATTTAGTTTTAAATAGGATTAATTTAGTTCATAATAGAAATATTATTTAGATTTATTTAATTAATATTTAAGTTAGGGGGTGTTAGGGTTAGTGTTAGACTTAGGTTTAGGGGTTAATAATTTTATTACAGTGACGGCGGTGTAGTGGGGGGCAGGATAGGGGTTAATAAATTTATTATAGGTGGCGAAGGTGTAGGGGGGGCAGATTAGGGGTTAATAAATTTAATATAGGTTGCGGCAGGGTCCGGGAGCGGCTTTTAGGGGTTAATACAAATATTTTAGTTGCGGCGGGGTCAGGGAACGGCGGTTTAAGGGGTTAATACATATATTATAGTTGCGGCGGGGTCAGGGAGTGGCGGTTTAGGGGTTAATACATATATTATAGTTGCGGCGGGGTCAGGGAGCGGCGGTTTAGGGGTTAATACATATATTATAGTTGCGGCGGGGTCAGGGAGCGGCGATTTAGGGGTTAATACATATATTATAGTTGCGCCGGGGTCAGGGAGCGGCTGTTTAGGGGTTTACATGTTTATTATAGCTTGCGGTGGGCTCCGGGAGCGGCGGTTTAGGGGGTAAACACTTTATTTACTTGCGGCGGTGTAGGGGGGACAGATTAGGGGTGTTTAGACTCGGGGTACATGTTAGGGTGTTAGGTGCAGACATCTCCCATAGGAATCAATGGGATGTCTGGCAGCAGCGAACATGAACTTTCGCTATGGTCAGACTCCCATTGATTCCTATGGGATCCGCCGCCTCCATGGAAACCAGGTACGCTGGGCCGTAAAAGTGCCGAGCGTACCTGCTAGTTTTTTGATAACTAGCAAAAGTAGTCAGATTGTGCCACACTTGTGTGCGGAACATCTGTAGTGATGTAAGAATCGATCTGTGTCGAACTGAGTCTGGCGGATCGAAGCTTACGTCACAAAATTCTACTTTTGCCGGTATCTAGGGCTTGATAACTAAGGTGAATCAGCCTCGCCACAAATACGCTGCGGAATTCCAGCGTATTTGAGGCTGACGGCTTGATAACTACCCCCCTATATCTCAAATACATATAATACTGGTGTGTGGGATATTAC
This sequence comes from Bombina bombina, assembly GCF_027579735.1. Classification (NCBI taxonomy): domain Eukaryota; kingdom Metazoa; phylum Chordata; class Amphibia; order Anura; family Bombinatoridae; genus Bombina; species Bombina bombina. Next base: position 1,346,397,573 of record NC_069500.1, on the reverse strand, counting down.
TCACCAGCATGCTGTGCTGATGTTGCAGCCCCTGAGTCATGAGCCCCTGGAAGTCCACGGACTGCTGTGACGCTCAGGGACCTGTGTATGATCTCCTGCCACTCATTATATTCCGTCTCCTGGGGATGACCACCGCCTGTTCCCCTCTGGTGCATGGCTTCTTGGCCCATTTTCTCCTTCACCCGCCTCTTGCAGTCATTCCACCTTTTCTTGAGCCCATCCACATTCCTCCTCTGCTGGGCCACGCTGTTGACTGCCTCCTCGACCCTCAACCATGCATCTTTACGCCTTCGGGCAACTTCTTTGCCCTTCTCTTGGCCAAACAGGGCAGTGTGGTTCTCCATGACGGCCTGGACTAGCGCAAGGTTTTCGGCAAAAGAGAATTTGGGGCACCTCATGCGCTCCTCGTCCTGGGCCGCCTGGCTCCCTCCCTGGGATGTCCCTGGTGTGGGTTCCTCCCTATCCTCTCCCTCCTCCCTCCTTCTATCCCCATGTGCACCCTCTATCCCTCTTCTGAGTGTGCCTGGCCCCAATCCCATCCTCCCTTCTAACTCTTCCTCTCCCCACTCCACTCACTCCCTGACGGGGACCCTGCTGCTCCTCCTGTCCATAATCCTCTCCCTGCAACTACCCTTCCCTCCTCCCCCCTGCCCTAGCTCTCCTGTCATCCTCAAACTACTCACACTCACACACTCACTCCCACTTCAATCACACACAATCACAACCAAACACTCAGCCTATCACACTGTAAAAGATAAATAAAATGTGTGAGGTGTTAGAAAAAAAAAGTGTTGTGTATTTTGTATATGTGTGTATGCAAAATGTGTGCAATATGTAAAAAAAAGTGTTAGTAAATGTACAGGCTTAACAATCCGAAAATCCGACCTAACTAACTGAATGAAATGCTCCTCTCTCACTGCTCTTACCACTAATCTCTACTCACTGTAGTGTGCTGTAGCTCCAAGAACCAACCAAACACACTAAAGAAAATGGCTGCTGCGCATGGGTTTATGTATGAATTTTGAATGGCGTAATTACGTGGCGCATCTTTTAGAACTGACCGTTGTTTTTTACGATTCGTAGCCTAATTTGCATAAAACTACACTTTATTGAGACTTTACCTGAACAAAATACTGGTGTAAGTACTTGCGACGACTAAAATGTGTAATTGCGCACATTTTAGTTGATCGCCGGTTTTTCCTACTTACGCCAGTTTAGCATCTGACGGCGCAGTATATAGTTGCGAGGTGAAATTACGGGCGGCGCTGGTTCCCTCACTTGCGCCGAAAACTACGCCGTATATCGGATCGCACCCCTGATAGTCTTTTCTAATTCAAGTAACATTTATTTTCCCAGTCGAGGTTATTTTTTTTTTTTTTTAAAAATCCACTTTAAAATATTGCTGTAACATGGTGCTTTGACTGAAAAAAAAAAGCCTGAAAATATTTCCTGCCATTTAGTACCACAGACACCTACATAGGTATCTCTTCAACAAAGAATATCACAGGGACAAAGCAAATTTGATAAAATCAGTGAATTGGATAGTTTTATAAAGTGGTAGCTCTGTCTGAATCACAAAAGAAAAATGCTGGCTTTCATATCCCTTTAACATTTGTGTTGTTTTTTTTTAAATATTTGAATGTCAAGGGGGACATTCTTTCTACCATATGAATGTCAAAATTGTACATTTTGTCCATCAATAATATATGCTAAAGATTTGATTAATAAAACATTTACACAATGCAAATTGTATTCATAAATATTTGTGATCCAGTTACAGTATTGCTCATATAGATGCAAAAAGCTGAATGGTGTGTTTATATCATCCTTCAGTACTTGAGTACTAACATCTACCTTTAATGCTGGATTTTAATACAACATGCTAGGAAGATGTCAAGTATGAGAAGGCAGTCTATTACCATGCTTTATACATAATATGGCCAAAAGTATGTAGACACCTGACCATTACACCAATATTAACGTGGAGTTGTCCCTCCTTTGCAGCTAGTTTAGAATGTGTCTATGGAAATTTGTACCCATTCAGTCAAAAGACCATTTGTGAGGTCAGGCAGTGATGTTGGACGAGGAAGTCTGGCTTGCCATTAGCATTCCATTCATTCCAAAGGAGTTCAGTGAGGTTAAAGTCAGGGCTCTGTGCAGGCCACTAGAGTTCCTCAACACCAAACTCATCAAACCAATTCTTCATGGACCTTGCTTTGTGCACAGGGGCGCAGTCATGCTGAGACAGGAAATGGCCTTCCCCATACTGTTGCCATAAAGTAGGAAGCACACAATTGTCTAAAATTTATTTGTATTATGTAGCATTAAAATTACCCTTCACTGGAGTAAAAGGAGCCAAACCCTGAGAAACAGCCCCAGACCATGACATGATCATTCCTTTACCAAACTCTACAGTATGCACCATGCAGGCAGGTAGTGTTCTCTTGGCATACACTACACCCAGATTCTTCCATCAGATTGCCAAAAAGAGAAGCATGATTTATCACTCCATATAATTTTTCCATTGCTTGATTGATGGCATGCTATACATCAGTCCATCCGAGGCTTGGCAATGAGCATTTTCATCTGAAGCGTTTGTACATCTGCTTGGCCATGGAAACCCTTTTAGTAAGCTCCTAATGTTTTGTTTCATACATTTATATAATTATATATATTTACTTTATATATGTATATATATATATATATATATATATATATATATATATACACAAATGCTCTCAATGCATTTAGGCATCTAGAGCAGGTGAAGACAACTTGTTGAAGTTCAAACCGAGCATCAGAATGGGGAAAAAGGGGATTTAAGGGACTTTAAACGTGGCATGGTTGTTAGTGTCAGACGGGCTGGCCTGGGTATTTAAAAAAATTCTGATCTACTGGGATTTTCATGCACAATCATCTCTAGGGTTTATAGAGAATGATTTAAAAAAGAGAAAATATCCAGTGAGTGGCAGTTGTGTGGACGTCAATGCCTTGTTGATGTCAAAGATCAAAGAATGGGCAGACTGGTTTGAGATGGTAGAAAGGCAGCAGTAACTCAAATAACCACTCTTTACAACCAAGGCATGCAGAATACCATCTTTGAATGCACAACACATCAAACCTTGAAGCAGATGGGCTACAACAGCAGACGACCACACCGGGTGCCATGCCTGTCAGCTACGAACAGGAGACTAAGGCTACAATCTGCACAGGCTCACCAAAATTAAACAATGTAAGATTGGAAAAACATAGCCTGGTCTGATGAGTCTCAATTTCAGCTGCGACATTCAGATGGTAGGGTCAGAATTTGTTGTAAACAACATGAAAGCATGGATCCAACCTGCCTTTTATCAATGGTTCAGGCAGGGGGTGGTGGTGTAATGGTGTGGGGGATATTTTCTTGGCACACTTTGGGCCCCTTAGTACCAACTGAGCATCGTTTAAATGCCACGGCCTACCTGAGTATTGTTGCTAACCATGTCCATCCCTTTATGACCACAGTGTATCCATCTTCTGATGGTTACTTCCAGAAGGAAAAGGCACCATGTCACAAAGCTTAAATCATCTCAAACTGGTTTCTTGAACATGACAATTAATTCACTGTAATCCAATGACCTCCACAGACAGCAGATCTCAATCCAATAGAACACCTTTGGGATGTGGTGGAAGGAGAGATTCACATCATGGATGAGCAGCTGACAAATCTGCAGCAACTGCGTGATGCTATCATGTCAATATAGACCAAAATCTCTGAGGAATGTTTCCAACACCTTGTTGAATCTATGCCATGAAGAATTAAGGCAGTTCTATAGGCAAAAGGGGGTCCAACCCGGTACTAGCAAGGTATACCTAATAAAGTGGCCGGTGAGTGAATATATATTAGACATGTGTGTTTTGGACAAATTTGATCGAATTCGGAGCTTCGGATTGATTCAAATTTCCTAATCTAATAATTTCCAAAGCATACTAATCTAAATAAATTTGTTCTGAAATATTCTAATCATTCGGACTTATTCGGTTTCATTCGGATGTGCGGGCTCAGTTGTCTTTTAAAGAAAAATATTATTATTTAATCCAAAGAACCACAAAATAGTTTTAAAATGAGATATTATCAAATAATTAAAATATTAGTGAGATTGAACAGGTAAAAGTTTTATTAAGTTCGGTTTTGGACTAGTATGGTTCTGTACTGTATAACTTGGATATTTTTTACAAATCCGAATTAACGTAACATAACTAATGAGTGACAACGAATCATTTCGAATTCATTAGTTTTTATTCAAATGAGTGTAGTGTCATATTCTTCTATGGACTTCTTGTCCACTTTAATCAATCATTTTGTTTTGTGGGTAGGATTACTGTCACACACAGTGTAATATGCTTTTAGCTTTCCTCAAGGGTTGTGCTAATGTTCTGTGCTGTTGTTAAGCAGAGGGGAGACATTTTTAGTCAGACTTGCAGGCTGTCAGCATTGCAGCAGAAGACAAGTCCTTCTGAAGAGAAGAATGCACAGTGTCCTAAAGATTTACTGGTCTGCATGCAAACTATAATTTTATAAGTGTTTTTTGTTATTATTATTATTGTTGCTGAAATTGTGACTCAAGGTAGAAAGTTTTACAACAGTCAAATATATCTTTATCTTGTTATTATAGTTCTTGCATTAATATTTTTTATTTGAAGTTCACACTAGAGTAGTTAGTTAAATGTTATTATAATTGTATAGTTGCTTACTTGCTTGCTAATAATTGATGTCTTGGGTGACTTTTTGGGAGTTCTATGAGCTCAGCTCACTCAATTTTTTTTGTTTGTTTAAGAGAGTTACTACTGTGCTGTCTTAAACTTAGATAACAGGCACACAGGTTAGTGACTGAGCATATGATTTTGAACACAGCAGCAGAATGCACATTATCCAATATTATTATTATTTACTCTTCGTGGATAAATATAATTTTATTAAAAAAATTGTGTATATATACTTTTCATCATTTTAGCTATCCAAAAAAAATTGAATTACATTTTTTTTTTGTTTAAGAGAGTTACTGCTGAGTTGTCTTAAAGGGACACTCAGGTCAAATTAAATTTTCATTATTCAGATACAGCATGTAATTTTAAACAACCTTCCAATTTACTTCCATTAAAAAAATGTGCACATTCTTTTATATTTACACTTTTTGAGTCACCAGCTCCTACTGAGCATGTGCAAGAATTCACACACTATACGTATATGCTAATTGCTATCACATGGTACAGGGGGAGTGGAAATATACATAACTTTGAAATTTGTTATAAATAAATCTACTACTCATTTGAAGTTCAGACTAAGTGCTATTGCATTGTCTTGTTATCTTACATTTGTTGATTATGCAAATCTAATGTGTTAACTGGTCCTTTAAACTTAGATTACAGGCACACTTGTTGTTAAGCATAGGTTTTTTGAACACATCAGCAGAAGAAGACACATTGTCAGTATATGGCCGTGTTATAACCTCAATCAATATGCATATACTAGAAACCATAAAATTAATATAAATTCCTGAATTCTTTTTTATTAGTTGATATCTATAAACACATTGAAATATATTTGTAGGAACCAGAGTATGAGTCAATACTATACACGTTTAAAACTATTAAAATATGCTATGCAAAGTTCATAAAAATTGCCTTTAAAATAGCCTTTCATTCAATTAACACAATGAGATTCCAAGATATTCAGCTACTAACATTTAAGCAATGGACTCAGCTATTTAGCTACAATTGATTATAATACAATTCTAATTAGGACACTAAAAGTACATATATTCTTAATGTAAACAGTTACCTTAAATGTCCATTTATTTAAACTGAAATAAATTCTTAGTTACTTATAATTAAAACCAATTCTAAGATATATATATATATATATATATATATATATATATATATATATATATATATATATATATATATATATATATATTGCAAAGATAAACAACTTAAAATTTAGGTATAGTTTAAAATACACAGGTTATGAATATAAGCTAAAAATACAAATTGCTCTCTTAAATCTATTACTTACAATGTGACCATGGTCTTACCAATAACCTTTGTTTAAAATATTAAAAATAAGAACAACGATACATCACCAATTTGAGTCAATTTGTAGTTCAGTCTTTTCCAAATATCTTTAGATCACCTCATTTGAAGAAAAGTTATGTTGCATAGATCAAGGTTAGTTTTATCTGCATGCTTAAATGAATGTGTTCCTAAGTATGGCTGCCAGTTATCAATCACCAGTCTAAGCAAGTCACACAAAAACAGTCTCCTCTTGCATTTAACTATGCCTTATATAATCTTTGGTGTTTTTTTTTTCACACCTATGGTAGCTTTTCCCTTCTCATTGGATACTTTGGAAATTTATTATTTTTTAACAGTCAATCATAATTTCTTTACATTAATAATTTACATGTTCAAATGTATTGTACTATGTCACATTATTCCTTCTGATTATTTTAATATGAGACATCAGTATTCTTTTTAATATCATATTACATCAGAGTAATTTATACTGCTAATTATTAGCTTAAAACTCATTTAAAATAGTCTTCAGTATCCTGGTATTTATATAAAAAAAACCATAGTGTATTTCATATTCAGTACTGCACTGCATCCCAACATCAATATAATATATTTCATATTTCTAATAAATCCTGAATGCATGAATCTTGTCTATGCAGATCTGAAATAAAAATAATAGTGTTATTAATGGTTATGTAAAAATATAAAATATCCACATGTCTGTTTTTATGGCTAAAGGTATCTTGTTTCCCTGAAAAATAAAAAGGGAAAAATTGTCAAATAAATCTAAATCTATTTGCAGCATTTATCTAAAATGTTCCTATTAATCACTGCTTTTTAGGTCCACAAATATCATATTCATATGCTTAAAAAAAACACAGAGGCTAAGACATTTTATGCTTTTTGTCTGAAGTATGTTTTACTGAAATCTAAGTACAAGTTATTTTAAACAGTGAAATTTGAAATTATAATGCAGACACATGTCTGAATTACGTATATTCAAGTGTCAGCAGTTACACAGCAGGGGTCATTTTACAAGCCTGTGCAAATTACTATTTCCTTGGGATTTTGATCAGCTTATCTAGTTTATGCTCAGAATATTGTCTCCATCCATTCCCTGTTTGCTACCCCCTACAAAGCTGTGAGCTTCAAAAACTATGTTATCTTTTAATTAGGATAAACATGTCTTCACCCAGCCAAAACCACTTGGCGGGGGGGGGGGGGGGGGGCTGTGACCCGCAGTGAGATAGCACTGTTGTGAATAGCCTCATATCCAAACAATTCTGTGGTCTCACCAACCATATATATATGAAAATTTTATATATATATATATATATATATATATATTTTTTTTATTTTTTTTCATTTATAATATTCATATACCCTGACATAAATCCCCCTTCCAACTTCAAATAGATGTAGGACACATGTATTTGAATTTGCTTAAAGTCAGTGGTACTTGGTGAGGGTATTTACCATATGCATTATAGACAGTCTTCTATGGAGAGAATCTGTTATTTTTCAGCCCTTATGCTTATCAGCTAGGCATCTTTAAACTACAGTATGTCTTTAGTGCATTTGGGGATATGACACTTCATTCTCCCTCTATGACTTGTAGTTGGGACCTAGGATGGCACGCTCGCAGCTGATTGATATGGACCCATTTATCTATGAAACTTTCATTTTTGGGGATCCGTATTTTATAGGCCACTGGAGATATTTTGTCAGTAATGTCAAAAGGACCTTTCCATGATGGGAGAAATTACTTCTCCCTAACCTGATCTCTTCCAAAGTTATAAAGATAAACTTTATCATTTATTTCATATTCCTTTTTGGACTTTTTGAGATCATAATATGTTTTAGTGGCAGTTGCAGCTTTCTCTAAGTTCCTTTGAGCAAATGCAAAGGCATATTGCAGGTGCTTTCTTAGGTTCTCCACATATTGATGTGTATTGGCAGTGTTTATCAAGTTTTGGTCTGATGTACGGTACAGTAGATGCTGAGGTAGAACCATTCTTCTACCAGTCATCAGTTCAAAAGGTGACATCTTGGTAGCACTACTTGGAGTTGCTCTTAATTCCATTAAGACTAGAGGTTGTTTTACATCCCAGTCTTTACCTGTTTCACTCACAAACTTTTTGAGGATTTTAACAATGGACTGGTTGTAACACTCTATACCACCACTTGAGGCAGCTCTATAAGCAATATGGAGCTTTCTTTTAACCCCTAGTATTTTCCACATTTTGGTCATCACTTCGCTAGTGAAGTGGGTTCCCCGATCGGATTCGATTCTTTGGGGTAAACCAAATCTGGAAAACACGTGGTTAATGAGCAAAGCTGCGCATGTTTCAGCACTATTGTTAAGTGCACTAATGCACTCTACCCATTTAGTGAATAGGCATGCCACTGTTAGCATGTATTTGTTACCTCTTGATGACCTAGTTACTGGACCAATAAAATCATTTTTTATATCTGGCCATCCCCCTTTTCTGCAATGGTGCTCTATGCATTGGTGCAGTGGGTTGGAATTGTGGACAGTAAGTTTGAGCATCTTTCAACATGTGTGGCCAAAAGGCATAATCACGCAATATTTAATACGTGAGTTTGGCACCACGATGACCAGATGTGGGAGCATCATGGCCATGTTGAAGCATTAGACATCTGAACTTGGTGGGTACTAACCATTGCTGGATGCCAGTTTTGGAGGTTCTAATTAACAAACCATCCTGTAACTTGAATTGTGTTCCAGATTTCATTAGGATTCTAAGATCTTCTTTGCCAATACAATCATCTTTTGAGATGGGGTTGCTTTCAGGATCTTCTATGTGTTTATAGAAGATGACTACAATGGGGTCTTATTTTTGACTAGTGATCAGGTCCTCGCTAGGAGAATCCTGACTCCATTGTAGCAGGTTAGGCTCACTCTGTTGTTTTGCCTGGTTTCTGGTAATGGCTTCTACCTGAATTGCACCCATTAAGTGGTCGATATTAAGGAGTTCTCCAGTAATTGCTCCTTGTTTGGCTTATGAATCCGCAAGATCATTGCCTTCCTTATCTGGGCCTAGAACCCTGGAATGACTCTTGGTCTTCTTCCAGTGTACGGTTAAATCATTGGATATCACCAGATTATCAATCTCGCAGAACAACTTGCCATGCTTGACTGGTTTGTTGTTACTTTTCTGCATGCCATTTCTTTTCCAAGTTGGCAGGTATTCAATAAAACTGTCATGCACGTAATTTGAGTCAGTAATGATCACAAATTCATGAATATTTTGTTCAAAAGCCATTTCAATGGTTTTGAGAACAGCAGTGAGTTCTGCAACTTGACTGGATCTTGGTCCAATGTTAAAACCTATAGATATATTTGGGAATCCATTTGCCCAAGTTATATCAATGCCAGCGACTAATCTGCGCTCATTATCAATAGTGACATGGTAAGAACAGCCATCAACTTATACCCAAGGTAATGTTTGACAATGGTCCTCATTGTACATTTTATATGGGCAAAGCAATTGTTCCTCTAGGAAATCATCTTCTTTTAATTCTTCCCCAGGATCCTTAGCAGTACAGTCGTGGAGCTCAGCAAGCCCCTGTGCAACTGGATTCTTTTTATTCTGCTTGTAGCGAACTTCTAAGGGCCAGCCTTGTAAGGAAAGAGTCCTCCCCGTTATGCGGCTATTAGACAAATTCCCATCTCTTATTCTCTCACTTTGCAAATATAGCAAAGGCTGGTGGGCCATTTCTACAATAATTTTCTCGCCTTGTATTTTAGCTGTGGAAATTTTGTAGAGCCCATACAGTAGATAAGAGGGCTTTTTCGCAATCGCTAAATTTTATTTCTACTGGGGATAGAGTTTTGCTCGCATAAGCTATGGCTTTGCTTAAATTATCATGCTTTTGGTATAAAACAGCACTCATTCTTATATCTGTGTAACCTGTCTCTAAGAAGAAAGGTTTACCACCTTCAGGGTACGCTAAGCAAGGTGCTTGAGTTAGTTTTCTCTTCTGCTCTCTTATGGTTGTCTCTTGAGACTCACTCCAGTGCCATTTCACATCCTTCTTTAGAAGAAGTAGTAGTGGTTTAGCTAATTCTGCATAATTATCAATGAATTTGCGTGAATAATTTGTCATACCCAGGAATGTTCTTAATTCCTTTAAGTTAGTTGGGTTTCGAAAATTTACTATAGCTTCCACCTTTGTCTTCTGAAGATTTAGCCCTTCAGAAGTAACTTCATGTCCCAAGAAGTTTACACGAGTGCGGCACCATTGAGCTTTTTGTAGGGATAATTTGACACCTGCCCTTTTAAGTTGGCTGAGGACGTGTTTAAGCTCTGTGATGTGTTTTTCAAAGTCTGTGCTTTTGATTAAAACATTATCAACATAAAATAAGTTCCCCCTTTCCAGTGCATCAGGCATAGCCTTATGCATGAATACAGCAAATTCATGTCCAGAATTTATGTATCCAAAAGGGAGTCTCTGAAATGCATACTGGACCTTTTGGAATGAGAATGCCACCTTATACTGGTCCTCCTCATGTACCTTTATGGTCCAATATCCCTGTGCACAATCAATGGCAGTGAATATTTTGAATCCCTGCATCTGCGCTAGGCACTGGTCAATATATGGCTCAGGCCAGCCAGACATGTACACTCGTTTTTTTAGCTGTCTTAAGTAAGCACACAAACGCCATTGTCCATTGGGTTTAAGAACACCTAGAATAGGATTGTTATAAGAGCTGTGCACCTGTCGGATAATACCCCTTTCTTCCAGGTTCCTTATGATTTCTGCAAGAGAATCATATGAGGCTAAAGGAAGTCTGTATTGTTTGACAAAGACAGGTGGTGCCTTGGGATCTGTTTGTATTCTTGCAATGTGCAAGTCTGTAGTACCACAGTCATAAGAATCCCTAGCAAAAATATCCTTGTACTCCATCAGGAGTTCTCGCAGCTGTTGGCGTTCATCATCACTGGAACAGCTATTAGCTAAGGATATTTGCTCTTCAACTATTTGCTGAAATCCTGGAAAGATTTCAGGCTGTCCTATTTCATAGGCTTCTTCCAATCTAGAGGTGAGATCCCCTTGATAATAACTTACATTGCCCCCATGACTATGGGTATTGGGGTAATCTTGCTGTTTGATCGGCTGATCAAATACTAGAGAGGCTTCTTCAATTTTACAGATGCCTTCCTCTGAGCTGAAGGGATAAATAGACTGAATAGTAAATAGACCCTCTGGCATAGATGCAAAGGATTGTTCTATTAATTGTTCTTTAGTTAAGTATCCTTCAGGTATTAGCCCAATTATATTATTCTGGAATCCAAAAGTGTAATAACTTGATTCCAGCGCATATCCTATGGTAGTTCCCTTGGATAAGGTTATATTCCAATACATGTTATGCACAATATTTACCATAAGAGTATAGGCCAATGTTATACCCAGATTGTGTATTCTATGGGAGAGGCAAATTAGTGTTTCAGAAGTTTTTAATTTCTGACCTTTCTTTACCTGTAATGGTAAAATAAATTTATCAGCCCCAGCAGGAATTATAATATTGTTAGACACCTGCATATTCACAGCATATGGCAATTGCTGATTTGATTTCAGGGCTGCATTTTCATCCTGAAATACTTTAGGGACCCCTTTAACCTGCTCCAAAGGCAAGAGTTAATCAAATCTATTTGTATGGGATATCTATGTAAGATATCATTGCCAATGTATATTTGATTATGGGGAGTATTTAAAACTAAAAACAGGGACTTCACTAACTTATTACCTATAGAGATAGATAATAAGCATTTAGCTGTGATGTTATAGCTTTCAAATCTGTCATCCAGGCTGTGGACACAGTGGTCTTGGGAAGAAAGATATTTAATCACTTTAGGTTCAGCTATCTGCGCTAATAAGCCTTATAGCTAATATAGCTAGCTTCCTGTTTTAAGTTCAATTTAGCGTACTTGGTTTTACCAAAGTCATGCACTTGTATAGGATTAAATAGATCCTCTTTAACTCTCTCAATTCCTGTGAGGTATTGAGCGTGGCCTCCCCCCTTATGGATTCTATGATCCCCCTTGTGGAGAGATATGGTTAATACATCGCCGTCTAAGGAAATATTTGCTATCTTTCAAAGCGAAATTTTAAAAGTATTACCATCAGAGCCACTTAAAGGAGTCTGATCATTTATCTGTAAAATAGTGATTTCAGGTACAGAGTTATTCCTGAAATGAATCTCCACAGCATCTGGTTTCTCTTCCACCACGTGACAGTTATGTCAGGGGTGAGATATACCAGATTTCTCATAATTAATAGGCCTTTTAACTTGTGACCAAATTACATTATTTATGCAATCAATTATGGTGCTTAATCGCTTCAGGAGATCACTACCAATAATTAAACGATCAGTTGGCAGATCCACTATAATAACAGGGTGTCTTATGACCCTGTTCCCTAGTTTAAATTTTAACTAGGCCGTACTGTAGACTTTTAGAGAGTCACCCCAACTCCTATTAGAGAACCATCAAATTCTTTTATTTTAGGTTTGTGGGGTGTTAGCTCATTTAGCTGTGTGTAGTACTCGTGGGATAAAATAGTTGCCTGAGATCCAGTATCAATTAATCCCATGATAGGGTTGGAAACTGAATCTTGCAGCTCAGCTAATACATAATATCTCCCTGAAGTTTCTACCATTTCACACATAAAATTGGCATGATTATACACTTGTGGGCTTCGCCAAGTGCTACCTGAATCCGTCGCATTACCTGATGCAGAAGAGACTTCACTCTTACCGGTTCCCTCTATAAAAGGGTCGACTGGGTTCTTGTGTACTGCATCTGTGGAAATAAGGTTAAGAGAACGCTGCAAAGGAAGAAATTGGTTCATTTTTCCCGCTGAGGTTGCTTGTCATCACAGCTAAATCGTCCGTTTCCGGTATGTGGAGAGAGAACATGATTAGTATCATTATTGACATTTATCAATACATTTTGTATATCTCTCCCCACCCTTTCAGGTGATACTGCAGTATTTATGACTGTGCCCGTGGCCTACTGCTGACCACTGTCTGTACCCCTAAAAAAGTATTGTTCGGTTGCTGAGCCGTAAAAGGTTGACTCATATTAGCGAATTGTTCGCTCAACCGATTTAACTGGGTATAAAGCTGATCTACTTGATCGTACAAGTTACCTCTACCCCTGGGCCTATCGCTTGATGCCCCATAATAATGATTTCTGGACTATTGGGTCCCCTCAGAATCAGGGCCACTGTTTCTATCCTAGAGTGGTTGCCCCTGGGGTTCAACCCGTTCAGCATTAGTATTTTGGGGAGCACTATTTACTTGGGGTGTTTGGTTACCCTGAGAATATCTTCACCATTTATTGTTTCTACCCTTGCGGGGATACCAATTATTTTGGGGGTATTCAATTTGGGAGTAATTATTTACCAGAGTATGTCCCCCACTTTGGATATAGTCTCTCTGCGCCTCAGCCCGTGTTGGGGGAGGGGTAGAGTTAAACCTCTGTGGGGATGGCCTGTTTTGTCTGGCCACCTCCGCGTAGGTTTTTCTTTTTAGACTGCAAATTGAGGGGGCTAGGTGACACCCTAGTTTCTGCCAAAATTTTGGGTTTTGATTCCTTTTTAACCCCTGTTCACCGGACTGCTGAATAGAGTATAACTTTGTACTCTCTTTGATCAGCCATTCCAATGAGCAGTTCTTTATCTCTAGCTAAATTAATTTTGATGGGTGCGGGCAGTGCTTCAAAAAATAGATTCACAAATTCTGAGCATTCAAATATGGTATTATCTTCAGCCAGACTGTACGCATTCTTCAGTATGGAAAGGAATTCTATTGGACTTTGATTTGCACTACATTTTAAACCATATACAGCTATTTTTGCTGCAGTTTTAGTGCGATGTTGCCCGAATTCTTTTCTGCACTGTCGTTTTGTTTCACTCCAGGGATGAATATTCATATCCTTTAGTGAAGCAAAGAATTTGTGTTGTTTACCTTCAAATACCCAGGGCAGAAATTTAATTTTTGACTGCTCTCTTGTAACATTCATTATAGCTAAAGCATTTTCAAAGGCCTCTAAGTGATCAATTACAGAGTCTATTCCCTTGTTGGAGAATCTAGGTACTGCATCCTTTAGGAAAGTAATTATTTTATGGGAGTCATATACCTTATTAGACTTATTTTGGGATTCTCTAGGAGCCTTATTTTTGGGGTTGGAGTGTTCCCTATTTTCACTATGGGGAGACCCCCTACGTACATTAGTACTATGTGGGCTATTTGGGTAGTTAGCTCCACCCCTGACTCTCTATTAGAGTTTCCCTCCCCCTCAGCAGCTGAGTTACAGCAGCTCCCTATATTTACATCATGAGGTGACTGTCTATTTGGGAAATCTATTTCTGACCCAACAGGGGTCATTTGTCTACACTCTTCCATATATTTCTGCATTTCGTCCCTGATGCATTTTCTAAGGGAGTTATTATCTGCATTATTCTCACTGTTAATAGAGGGGTTTTCTTTATGGCGATATGACCTTTTTAAATCACTTAATTCTCTCTGGCTTTGCGCAAGTTGTTTACTTAACTCTTGTATCTTTGCTAGTAAATCTAAGTTATGCTTATCTAAGGTGGTTATGTCTTGGGCAAACTCATCAATTTTATCTTCGGCTATTTTTAAATTCTCTTCGCATCTGCGTGAGAAATGAATAATATTTTCTAGCCTCTCTATTTGCAATTCTTTCTCTATGAGATATAGCGACATTTCGTCAATAATGCATATCACAAGGTTCCATGATTTTAGAATTAGTTTGTCTCGCTTTTTGAGAACCTTGCATTGATTAATCAGTAATAATTCTTGGAATAATTCACTTTTTTCATTCCACCTATCATCAATGGAATATTTTTTGCCTTAATTTCAAGCATATTCATGTACTCATTGAATTCACCCGCAATATTAAACCTCTCTTTAATGTGGCCTATAATGTCCCTCTTAAGGACCTGACCTCGAGTAAGGGTATTGTCAGGGCCCAATTTTCAATGTTATGTACAGAATTAAATGATTCACTCCTAGTAATAGACATTATTATATTGGCATTTGCCTAGATTTAGAGTTTTGCGTTAGAAGGGGTGCGTTAGCTACGCATGTTTTTTTTTTCCCCACACCTTTTAAACAATGCTGGTATTTAGAGTTCTCTGAAGGGCTGCGTTAGGCTCCAAAAAGGGAGCGTAGAGCATAATTTACCGCCACTTCAACTCTCAATACCAGCATTGCTTACGGATGCGGCCAGCTTAAAAAACGTGCTCGTGCACGATTTCCCCATAGGAAACAATGGGGAAGTTTGAGCTGAAAAAAAACCTAACACCTGCAAAAAAGCAGCGTTCAGCTCCTAACGCAGCCCCATTGTTTCCTTTGGGGAAACACTTCCTAAGTCTGCACCTAACACTCTAACATAAACCCCGATTCTAAACACCCCTAACCTTACACTTATTAACCCCTAATCTGCCGTCCCCACTATCGCTGACCCTTGCATATTATTATTAACCCCTAATCTGCCGCTCCGTACACCGCCGCAACCTACATTATAGCTATGTACCCCTAATCTGCTGCCCCTAACACCGCCGACCCCTATATTATATTTATTAACCCCTAATCTGCCCCCCCAATGTCACCGCTACCTACCTAAGATTATTAACACCTAATCTGCCAACCGGACCTCGCCGCCACTATAATAAATGTATGAACCCCTAAACCGCCTCACTCCCACCTCAAAAACCATATAATAAATAGTATTAACCCCTAATCTGCCCTCCCTAACATCGCCAACCCCTAACTTCAAGTATTAACCCCTAATCTGCCGAACAGACCTCGCCCCTACTCTAATAAATGTATTAACCCCTAAAGCTAAGTCTAACCCTAAGCCTAACACCCCCCTAAATTAAATATAATTTTAATCTAACACAATAAATTAAATATTATTAACTAAAGTATTCCTATTTAAAGCTAAATACTTACCTGTAAAATAAACCCTAATATAGCTACAATATAACTAATAATTAAATTGTAGCTATTTTAGGATTTATATTTATTTTACAGGCAACTTTGTATTTATTTTAACTAGGTACAATAGCTATTAAATAGTTAATAACTATTTAATAGCTACCTAGTTAAAATAATTACAAAATTACCTGTAAAATAAATCCTAACCTAAGTTACAATTAAACCTAACACTACACTATTAATACATTAATTAAATAAACTACCAACAATTATCTACAATTAAATCAACTAAACTAAATTACAAAAAAAAACCTGCTAAATTACAAAAAACAAACACTAAATTACAAAAAAAAAGATTACAAGAATTTTAAACTAATTACACCTACTCTAAGCCCCCTAAAAAAATAACAAAGCCCCCAAAATAAAAAAATGCCCTACCCTAATCTAAAATAAAAAGTTTACAGCTCTTTTACCTTACCAGCCCTTAAAAGGGCCTTTTGCGGGGCATGCCCCAAAGAAAACAGCTCTTTTGCCTGTAAAAAAACATACAATACCCCCCCAACATTACAACCCACCACCCACATACCCCTAATCTAACCCAAACCCCCCTTAAAAAAACCTAACACTAAGCCCCTGAAGATCTTCCTACCTTGTCTTCACCACGCCGGGTATCACCAATCCGTCCAGAAGAGGCTCCGAAGTCTTCATCCTATCCGGCAAGAAGAGGTCCAGAAGAGGCTCCGAAGTCTTCATCCTATCCAGCAAGAAGAGGAGATCCGGACTGGCAAACATCTTCATCCAAGTGGCATCTTCTATCTTCATCCATCCGACGAGGAGTGGCTCCATCTTCAAGACCTCTGGCGCAGAACATCCTCTTCTCCCGATGACTAGACGATGAATGAAGGTTCCTTTAAGGGACGTCATCCAAGATGGCGTCCCTCGAATTCCGATTGGCTGATAGGAGTCTATCAGCCAATCAGAATTAAGGTAGGAAAAATCTGATTGGCTGATTGAATCAGCCAATCAGATTCAAGTTCAATCCGATTGGCTGATCCAATCAGCCAATCAGATTGAGCTCACATTCTATTACTAGAGTAGGTGTAATTAGTTTAAAATTCTTGTAATCTTTTTTTATTTTTTGTAATTTAGTGGTTTTTTTTTGTAATTTAGTGTTTGTTTTTTTGTAATTTAGTTTAGTTGATTTATTTGTAGATAATTGTAGATAATTGTAGGTAGTTTATTTAATTAATTTATTGATAGTGTAGTGTTAGGTTTAATTGTAACTTAGGTTAGGATTTATTTTACAGGTAATTTTGTAATTATTTTAACTAGGTAGCTATTAAATAGTTATTAACTATTTAATAGCTATTGTACTTAGTTAAAATAAATACAAAGTTGCCTGTAAAATAAATATAAATCCTAAAATAGCTACAATATAATTATTAGTTATATTGTAGCTATATTAGGGTTTATTTTACAGGTAAGTATTTAGCTTTAAATAGGAATAATTTATTTAATAAGATTTATTTTATTTTGTTAGATTTAAATTATATTTAACTTAGGGGGGTGTTAGGGTTAGGGTTAGACTTAGCTTTAGGGGTCAATACATTTATTATAGTAGCGGCGAGGTCCAGTCGGCAGATTAGGGGTTAATACTTGAAGTTAGGTGTCGGCGATGTTAGGGAGGGCAGATTAGGGGTTAATACTATTTATTATAGGGTTTTTGAGGCGGGAGTGAGGCGGTTTAGGTGTTAATACATTTATTATAGTAGTGGTGAGGTCCGGTCGGCAGATTAGGGGTTAAAAAGTGTAGGTAGGTAGCGGCGACATTGGGGGGGGGGGCAGATTAGGGGGTAATAAATATTACGTAGGTGTTGGCGATGTTAGGGGCAGCAGATTAGGGGTTTATAGGGATAATGTAGGTGGCGGCGGTGTGCGGTCGGCAGATTAGGGGTTACAAATTTTTAATAGAGTGGCGGCGATGTGGGGGGCCTCGGTTTAGGGGTGCATAGGTAGTTTATGGGTGTTAGTGTACTTTAGAGCACAGTAGTTAGGAGCTTTATGAACCGGCGTTAGCCCAGAAAGCTCTTAACTCCTGACTTTTTTCTGCGGCTGGAGTTTTGTTGTTAGAGTTCTAACTCTCACTTCAGCCAAGACTCTAAATACCAGCGTTAGGATAGGATACACAATTGACGTAAGGGGATCTGCGGTATGGAAAAGTCGTGGCTGGAAAGTGAGCATTAGAACCTTTCCTGACTGACTCTAAATACCAGCGGGCGGCCAAAACCAGCGTTAGGACCCCCTAATGCTGGTTTTGACGGCTGACGCACAACTCTAAATCTAGGCATTAGTATTTAGTTAAATTAAAACGCTAATACAATTTTTACCAATAAAAAAAATTATATATTTTAAAAAAATATATAATATTAATTTTGAAATATGAAAAATTAATATTTTAATGAATTTTGAAATATGAAAAATTTATATTTTTATGAATTTTGAAATATGAAAAAATTATATTTTTATGAATTTCAAAATATGAAAAATTTATATTTTTGATTAATTTTGAAATATGAAAAAATTATATTTTTATTAATCTTTCAAAAATTAATCTTTAATAAGATGTTAAGATGTTCAAGATGTTAATATTAATCTTGAAATATAACTATATAAACTATATTTTCAAAATATTAATTTCGAAATATGAAATTTTTTCTCTTTTTTATAATAATTTCTATTTACTACAAATATATTATATCAATATTATAAATATTAATAATATCTCATGCCAAGTGCCTCCAAATAATATCTCAGTATATGGCCAGGTTATAACACAATATATTTAATAATTATCCTTTAAAATAAACCCACAATCAATATGTATATACTAGAAACCATAAAATTAATATAAATTCCTGAATTATTTTTTTATTAGTAGATATCTATAAACACATTGAAATAAATTTGTAGGAACCAGTGCATGAGTCAATACTATACACATTTAAACTATTAAAATATGCTATGCAAAGTTCATAAAAATTGCCTTTAAAATTAGCCTTATTCACAATAGCCTTTCATTCAATTAACAAAATGAGACTCCAAGATATTCAGCAACTAACATTTAAGCAATGCCCTCAGATATTTAGCTACAATTGATTCTAATACAATTCTAATTAGGACACTAAAAGTACATATATTCTTAATGTAAATGGTTACCTTAAATGTCCATTTATTTAAACTGAAATACATTCTTAGTTACTTATAATTAAAACCAATTCTAAGATATATATATATATATATATATATATATATATATATATATATATATACATATATATATATATATATATATATATATATATATATAAAACATTTTTTTTTGCAAAGATAAACAACTTAAAATTTAGGATTAGTTTAAAATACACAGGTTATGAATATAAGCTAAAATACAAACTGCTCTCTTAAATCTATTACTTACAATGTGACTAAATATTAAAAATTAGAACAACCATACATCACCAATTTGAGTCAATTTGTAGTTCAGTCTTTTCCAAATATCTTTAGATCACCTCATTTGAAGAAAAGTTATTTTGCATAGATCAAGGTTAGTTCTAGCTGCTTGCTTAAGTGAATGTGTTCCCAAGTATGGCCGCCAGTTATCAATCACCAGTCTAAGCAAGTCAGACAAAAACTGTCTCCTCTTGCATTTAACTATTCCTTATATAATCATTGGTGATTTTCTTTTTCATTCACGCCCACGGTTGCTTGTCCCTTCTCATTGGATACTTTGGAAATGTATTTTTGGCTGTAATACCGGATTCTGGCCATCGGGAGGCAGCATGACAAACAACACATCAATACATTTAATCATTTCTTAACATTTAAAAATATTTCTTTAAAATGTGTAATAAATGTCATAATTTCTTTACATTAATAATTTACATGTTCAAATGTATTGTACTATGTCACATTATTCCTTCTGATTATTTTAATATGAAACATCAGTATTCTTTTTAATATCATATTACATCAGAGTAATTTATACTGCTAATTATTAGCTTGAAATCCATTTAAAATAGTCTTCAGTATCCTGGCATTTATAAAAAAAAACAGCGTATTTCATATTCAGTACTGCACTGCATCCCAACATGAATATAATATATTTCATATTTCTAATAAATCCTGAATGCATGAATCTTGTCTATGCAGATCTGAAATAAAAATAATAGTGTTATTAATGGTTATGTAAAAATATAAAATATCCACATGTCTGTTTTTATGGCTAAAGGTATCTTGTTTCGTTGAAAAATAAAAAGGGAAAAATTATAAATATATATAAATCTATTTGCAGCATTTATCTAAAATGTTCCTATTAATCATTGCTTTTTAGGTCCACAAATGTCATATTCGTATGCTTAAAAAACAACACAGAGGCTAAGACATTTTATGCTTTTTGTCTGAAGTATGTTTTACTAAATTCTAAGTACAAGTTATATTAAACAGTGAAATTTGATATTATAATGCAAGCCATGTGCTTTTGCTGTGTGTTATCCTCCCCCAGACTTATGTCTGAATTACGTATATTCAAGTGTCAGCAGTTATACAGCAGGGGTCATTTTACAAGTCTGTGCTAATTACCTTATCCTTGGGATTTTGATCAGTTTATCTAGTTTATGCTCAGAATATTGTCTGCATCCATTCCCTGTTTGCTACCCCCTACAAAGCTGTGAGCTTAAAAAAACTATGTTATCTTTTAATTAGAATAAACATGTCTTCACCCAGCCAAAACCACTTGGCAGGGGGAGGGGGGCTGTGACCCACAGTGAGATAGCACTGTTGTAAATAGCCTCATATGCAATCAATTCTGTGGTCTCACCGACCATATTTATATGAAAACTATATATATATATATATATATATATATATATATATATATATATATATATATATATATATATAATTTTCATTTAAAATATTAATATACCCTGACAACATTATCTATCTATATTATATTTACTCTTGGATAAATACATTTTTTTGTGTGTATTAATAGTATATAGACCAAAAAATATTTTTAATTAAAAAACAATTTTTTGTGAAATTATTATTTAATTTTTCTATTTTTATTATTTAATTTTTCTATTTTTATTTTTTAAATATATAATTCGTAGACAACTACCTAATTATTTGTAATGGATAGTCATCCCCCACCTCATGTTCCTCCAAAAATCAGCAGTAGTGACACAGTAACCAGTGCCACCACATGTGTACCACCATTGTCTGTGTTAAATCAACTAGGCACAGACATTTGTCATCCGGCCTCCACACGTGAAACAACATTTAGGTCGCACAGACGTGATACAAAAGAGAGGCAAATGAAGCAGCAGAAACTGTTGCCCTGTCCTGTTTCTGTGCCTCAGGTAAAGTTAATGTGTTCAAGCAGAGCTAGCAGCAGCAGTAGTCAAAGCACTGGTAGATTCACTAGCAGTAGTACTAGTAGTCATCTGAGCCCACACTCTAAATGGCAAAGATCTGGGAGTCAAAATTTAAGTTCAGACCCAGAAGCAGTCAGTATTTTGGTGGTGTCTTGATTTTCAGGATCTTACCCCCAAAACAACATGTACAATCACTAGTGCCAGTTGTTTCACTACCTCTGCTATGGCTAGTTCTAGTACCGTGTTGCCAACTAACATGTTTTACAGTAGAGGCCAGGCAGTACCAATGCAGGCTTTTTAGAGTGAACATTCATTTAAGCATCCCAAACGTGAAGTATTGGAGTTTAAGGAAGAAATAATTTCTCATGCTGATACTGATGCCACCACCGCTGCTGCTGCCAGTGCCAACATTACTGATAGCCCATCTGCTATTTATATAAGTGAAGAGGGCACCAGTAGTCACCAGGGAGAAGAGGGCTCCCCAACATATGCCGCTGGTGATAAATCCATCTTTACTAACATTGAATATGTCAAATCAGTGTCATCTTATAATTTAGAACCAGATGATCATACTCACTATTCCTCTGCCCATAATTCACCTGATTTTATAATTTTGTATTCCTCTCTTTCTCAAACATTGTCACCTCCAGTGTCACCGAGCTCTCCAATAGCTTGTGTTGAGTCTCCCAGCCAGGTTGCAGTAAGGCACCCACCACTACTTGTAGGCCACTTACCACCTCCATTCCCACCATCACTGCAATGTTTAGGCTTCGTCCTGTTACATCACAGAGAGAAGGCCATGATATAACAAAAACAAAAGAAGTTGCTACAGCATGTGCATAAGAAGAAACTGTCAAAAAAGATTCTTCATTGCACAGTGGCAAAGGTATCCATTGTGCACAAGTGTGGGAGCATTTTGAGGCTATTGGGGATGGCCGCTGAGCCAGATGCAAATTGTGTGGGAAGGAAGTCAGGCGGGGGAGAGTGTTGGGGCATCTCACCAATACAGGAAAGAACCAACACATCCGCACCCACCACAAGCCAGTGATGTTAAGGGAAGAAAGTCGTGTGTCTCATCCAGCCAGCACTACTAGGGGAACTACTAGTAGCAGTGGCACAGTCACCACCAGTAGGAATCACAGGGGGCAGTGTGATCATGCCTCTTCTGGTGCAGCTGCTCCGAGTGTCAGCCAACATCACATGAAATCCACTCATCCCACGATAGAGCAATTTGGTGTATTTCATTCCAGTAGGATGTCAAGACAGCAGGTTTGAAAAATTACACACCTCAATGCTCAGCTCATAGCCATTGGAGGCGCTCCTTTTAATATAGTGGAAGTGGACCCCTTTAAACAACTTTTGGAGACTGTTGCACCCCATTATAAAGTTCCAGCTCGTACCACATTTAGTAGATCTGCAATTCCCTCACTTACCGGTCATGCGTTGTTGTTTTGAAGGAGAAGCTGGGAAAGGCGGCTGGACAGTCAGTGCACTTCACCATTGACCTGTGGAGTGCTTCTAGTGGCCAAAATGCCTTCCTGTCTTTGATGGCACATTGGTGGCTGCCAAATGTGTCACCAGTTATATCACCAAAAAGATTAGGGGCAAAAACCTCAGACGCAGTGGCTGGTGCAATAGCCAAGGGGTACTGCTCCTTTCTCCTGCATGCTGAGGTGATGGATCATCAGCACACCTCACAGAACATCCTACATACACTGAATAATATGGTGGCTCCGTGGCTGGGAGAGCAGGCAGGGACAAAGGCACAAATGGGTTTTGTGGTCACCGATGGGGCAGCCAATATGCTAAAAGCGCTTCGGGAAGGTGGGTTTGTGGGTGTACATTGTTAAGGCTGCCCTCGATCACGACACCAGAAGGTTGGCAACACTTCTTGAGTGTTGCCGAAAAATAGCTGGCCACTTCCATCATAGTGTAAAAGATCCTTAGGCAGGAACAGATACATTTTGGCCTTGCAGAGCACCATCTCAAACAAGATGTGAGTACTAGATGGAACTCCACATTACATATGCTGGAGCGTATATTAGAACAGCAAAAGGCAATCCTTGCAATGGCATACAAACATTCCATTGGCATTGACAGACCACTGGGAAGGGATGACTGGGCCATGATTGAACAGTTAGTGGTAGTCCTCACACCTTTTCGGATGGTGACAGAAAATTTAAGCCAAGAGAACGCTAACCTGGCACAAGTCATTCCCCTCTTCACCCACCTCTCGAACCTATTAGAAGATTTCCTTTGGAATAGGGAAGTATTGCCTGATGTTAATCTTCTTGTTGATTTTGCTGACCTTCTAAGGAGGCTGAAGGAGCAAGTGACTTGGCATGTAAAAGAGTGCATTGACATTAGCCCTCACTTCATGCTAGCCACAATTTGCAATCCTAGAGTAAAGGGAAAGATAGCACTCTGCACAAATAGCTTGACCACATGGAGGGACAAATTTATACAGAGGGTGCGTGATAGACAAAAAAAGTTCTTACCTGTAGAGGCAGATTAAGAGATGCCGGAGTCTGATAGTGATACTCTGTCACCTAAAACCAAAAGCCCCAGCACTGCTGCTCGTGCTCGGCCCACCACAGCAGCTACTTTTTGGGCTGATACACTGGGCAGATTGGTTGGATACATTAGAGAGCCCCCGATGAAAGAAAGCAATGCTGCAGACATGGTTAAGCTTTACCTATCTCAACCTCCCTTGCCCCCCAGTACAGATCCCTTGAGATTTTGGGATGAAAAGAGGTTTTTGTGGCATGTCCTGTCTCTGGTAGCCGAGGAGCTACTTCCCTGTCCCCCAACGACCGTCCAAAGTGAAAGTTAATTTTCAATCACAGGAAATACACTTTCTCCTCATTGTTCACAATTGTCCCCCGAGCTCATGGAGCAGATGATTATTTTTAAAAAAAACCTAGCAAAGCTGGGTTATCCAGCTCTCAGCTTTGATTCTGAATAAAAAAATTCCTTTAATCTCCTGCTGACCAACTTGCGCAGTGTGCCTGATTGTCAGGACTGGACTGGGAATTAAAAGCAGCCCTGGAAAATTTGGAGACCAGCCCTATTTTCCATTCACTCAGTATAATGCACACACACCATTTTTCTCCAAGGTGATTACTGGGATACTCCTTCCCCCAAAATTTAGTTTCCGAATTATATTACATTAGTTTACAATAAAAAAAAAAATGTTTTAGATTGTTGTTATATGCACTGTAAAGCCCAATTGCATCCATTCATCACCCCTTTAAATTGTAGCTTTTCTAACCCCAGGTGCTGGAGCCCCCAGGAAATCTCCTGGTATCCCAGTAGGCCAATCCGGCCTTGCTGTTTGTCATTACATGACAAATCATCATGGCTCCCAAACCAAAAGATCGCTTTTTTTTATGACATTTTGTAGTTAGCTAGAGGACATCAATCAAGTAACTTCCCCAAGTCAAAATTTTTAACCCTCTTTGAGACATAATATATTATCCCTACTACAGCAGGGTAGCAAAAAATTTATAAAAAAAATTTAAACAATTTAAACATAAAAAGCTAAGGCCAAAAAAATCACTATTATGATTTATATTTGTAATTTGAAGGTAACATCTTGTGACCTTCAACCTTAAACATTTAAAATTAAACATTGACATTTTATGTGATGGTTTGTCATTGAATGCCCACCAAAAAGTCCTTTCTATTTCACAGCTATTTTACTTCTCAAGGGTGTGATGGTTGATGTTATTATAATTTCCAATTTTGAGTGACTTTCTTTATTATTATTTTTTTATATTTTTTATATATGTTGATTTAGCCTAAACAAGCTTGCTCAAGCATTTGTGTTTAGTTATACATTTTTTTCAATCTTTTAGAATTAAAAAGGATACCTTAATCAATATTTTACAATTGTATTTTTCATATTAAAAAAAAAATGCAAATTTTCTGTTGTTAAGCATTGTCACACATTAGGTACAATTAGAGGTAAGACACTAAAAAATGTTTTTGTTAGTGGGAGTATGGGAGACTGTTATCCAAACTGAATGGCTTAATATTTAATTTAAAATCTTAGAATTGCAATTATAAATAATCATTTTTGGCACTAAGATCAAATATTAGTGCTGCAAATATAGATTTTACAAGCAGCCTGCTGCTACCATACGCAAAACAATACAGTTAATCTGTAGGACACAGTGTTGTCATTCTGGAAGTCCGCTCCTCATAAGCAGAAATAAAGAAAATAATATTAATGCTTTGCCCAGAGGCACAAATAAGTGAGTAAATTGACCACTTAATCCACATTCCATCATTTATTTCCATTTCTTAATATATTACTCTCTCTGTTTCTTTCTCTATTTTTTTAAAGATTACTAAAGAAACACTGGAGACTGTACGTTGAGGAAGGAGACAGACCATCAAAAAGAGGATGTTACAAGCAGTTCACGGGTAAGTATTACCAATACAGTACATACACATAATATTTAAAAAGCAAATGCTTATGGAGTACAGCTCATATGTGTCTGAATAAGGTTAAAACTTTAAATTGAAACCTCAGTAAAATAATAAGTATTATAGCTATTCATTTCACCATCAGATAATTACAAATACATTATAAACTGAAGATTCAAAAGGCAATAATACATATGGTAGCTCCATGTGTATAAGGGTTATCATTAGCAATTAGCATTGAGTAGGTTAAACATTTTGAAGATTCCGAATTTGAAGTTTGCAGTAGGTAGGCTGCGCGGAGAGTCAGTAACTCTCTTGGAAACATATCATTAACTTAGCAATGGTTTCCAATAAAGGTGAAGTTATATATGTAAGTCCATATGTAAACCTCATGTGGCAGAATGGTTACAGGTACATTTATTGTTCACGCTAATTGCTATTATGATATGCTATTATTGGCCTTTGTCATAGGTTCCATAAAGAACATGTAGTATGCTATGCATGCATCCATTTCATATGTTGTGACGGTTGGAGACTCCTGGTTGGTACCCTATAAAAAATAGCACTGAATTTGACCTTAAAGGAAATATAGTGTATCTGATTCAGAATCATGAAATCTTACTTTAGGATTTAGTGATAGTATCTCTTTAATGTTGATTACTTTAGATACAGATTAATTAATCAACCTAACTAATCTGAATAATTTTTTTTGTTTGTTTTAAAACATATGTATTGTGGCGTGTCTCTGGGCAGCACCTTGAATGGTAGCAATATCGGTTGCTCCACGGGAATCACAGATAATCTGCCTTTTATCAGTGGCTAAGAAGACCATCCAATTTCCACACCCCAATAATAAGAGTCCACAGATCAAGCTGATTTGGATTTACTATATTATTGGGAATATAACTTTTGGAAACCGATCCGGAGCATTGAGGCCTAAGGCAGTTTCATTGGTAAAAGGCTCTCAACACCACCCCCCCCCCCGGTACCTAGCAAGCCGGATATGCAGTGTAGAGACACTGATAATCCTTGCAAATAAGAAGAATAGCCTGCAACATATCTCCCTATAGCAGAAATCCTACTACCTTCAGTGACAAGGGCTCCGGATGTCTTCTTTTGGTCCATCGCTGCTCGGCTGAGTGAAGACGACTCAAGGTAGGGAGATCTTCAGGGGGGTAGTGTTAGCTTTATTTAAGGGGGTTTTGGGTTAGAGTAGGGGTATGTTGGTGGTGGGTTGTAATGTTGGGGGTGGTATTGTGTTTTTTTTACAGGCAAAAGAGCTGATTTCTTTGGGGCATGCCCCGCAAAAAGCCATTTTAAGGGCTGGTAAGGTAATAGAGCTGTTAACTATTTTAATTTAGATTAGGGTAGGGATTTTTTTTTATTTTGGGGGGCTTTGTTATTTTATTAGGGGGCTTAGAGTAGGTGTAATTAGCTTAAAATTATTGTAATTTTTTTTATTTTTTGTAATTTAGTGGGGTTTTTTTGTAATTTAGTTTAGTTTATTTAATTGTAGGTAATTGTAGGTACTTGTAGTTAATTTATTTAATTAATTTATTGATAGTTTAGTGTTAGGTGTAATTTTAACTTAGGTTAGGATTTATTTTACAGGTAATTTGGTAATTATTTCAACTACGTAGCTATTAAATAGTTATTAACTATTTAATAGCTATTGTACCTAGTTAAAATAAATACAAAGTTGCCTGTAAAATAAATATAAACCCTAAAATAGATACAATATAATTATTTGTTATATTGTAGCTATATTAGGGTTTATTTTACAGGTAAGTATTTAGCTTTAAATCGGAATACTTTAGTTAATAAGATTTAATTTATTTCACTAGATTAAAATTATATTTAATTTAGGGGGGTGTTAGGGTTAGGGTTAGACTTAGCTTTAGGGGTTAATACATTTATTAGAGTAGCGGCGAGGTCTGGTCAGCAGATTAGGGGTTAATACTTGAAGTTAGGTGTCGGCGATGTTAGGGAGGGCAGATTAGGGGTTAATACTATTTATTATATGGTTTTTGAGGCTGGAGTGCGGCGGTTTAGGGGTTAATACATTTATTATAGTGGAGGCGAGGTCCGGTCGGCAGATTAGGGGTTAATAAGTGTATGTAAGGTAGCGGTGACGTTGGGGGGGCAGATTAGGGGTTAATAAATATACTATAGGGGTTGGCTGTGTTGTGGGCAGCAGATTAGGGGTACATAGGTATAATGTAGGTTGCGGCAGTGTCCGGAGTGGCAGATTAGGGGTTAATAATAAAATGCAGGGGGCGGCAGATTAGAGGTTAATAAGTGTAAGGTTAGGGGTGTTTAGACTCGGGGTACATGTTAGGGTGTTAGGTGCATACTTAGAAAGTGTTTCCCCATAGGAAACAATGGGGCTGCGTTGGGATCTTAATGCTGCTTTTTTGCAGGTGTTAGGTTTTTTTTTCATCCAAAACTGCCCCATTGTTTCCTATGGGGGAATAGTGCACGAGCACGTTTTTCCAGCTTACCACTACCGTAAGCAACGCTGGTATTGAGAGTTGAAGTGGCGGTAAATATGCCTCTACGCTCCCTTTTTGGAGCCTAATGCAGCCCTTCAGAGAACTCTAAATACCAGCGTTATTTAAAAGGTGCAGGGGGAAAAAAACACGCGTAGCTAACGCACCCCTTTGGCCACAAAACTCTAAATCTAGCCATTTGTGTCCATTTAAATTGTGAACTAACTTATATTAATAAATTAGAAGTTCAAATATTGAAACAAAAAAAGGTTGTTGAAACATTTAACAATGAAATTACACACATTGATGAAGAAATGATACAGCTTTATTAGAACTATTAGTAAGAGGGCTGCCGAAACCTAATATATATATATATCTTTAGGTTAATAAGCACTCTTACCAAACTAATAAGGTAGGCACCAGGGTCCAAAAATAGGAATAATAGACTAGCAAGAAATAAGCACTCTCTGGTTTTGTAAAACAAATAGTATATTTAACTAGCATGACGTTTCAAGGTATTCACCCCTTCCTCAGACTTTTTATATACACACTTTAAGGGGAAGTAATATCATCCTGAGCATGTGCAGAAGCTCACAGGGTATACATACATATTCTAGTCTGTGATTAAATGATATCTGCCACATAATACAGGGGACGATTAAAAAAAATTGTTCTTAAAAATGTATTTCTTTCATGTAATTGGCAAGAGTCCATGAGCTAGTGACATATGGGATATACATTCCTACTAGGAGGGGCAAAGTTTCCCAAACCTCAAAATGCCTATAAATACACCCCCACCACACCCACAATTCAGTTTTACAAACTTTGCCTCCTATGGAGGTGGTGAAGTAAGTTTGTGCTAGATTTCTACGTTGATATGCGCTTCTCAGCTTTTTTGAAGCCCGGTTCCTCTCAGAGTGCAGTGAATGACAGAGGGATGTGAAGGGAGTATCACCTATTGAATGCAATGATTTTCCTAATGGGGGTCTATTTCATAGGTTCTCTGTTATCGGTCGTAGAGATTCATCTCCTACCTCTCTTTTCAGATCGACGATATTCTCTTATATACCATTACCTCTGCTGATTCTCGTTTCAGTACTGGTTTGGCTATCTACTTTATGTAGATAAGTTTCTTTTGGTAAGTATGTTTTCCTTTATTTAAGACACTCTCAGCTATGGTTTGGCACTTTATATGTAAAGTTCTAAATATATTTTTCTACTTATATTTGCCATGATTCAGGTTTATCAGTATATTTCCTTTTTGCAGACTGCCAGTTTCATTTTGGGAAATGCATATATATATATATATATATATATTAAAAAAAAAATTCTTACCTGAAATTTTCAAATTGACTCTCTTTTCTAAATTGCGGGCTGTTAGGCTTGCGGGAGCGCAAAATGCTATAATTTATTGCGTCATTCTTGGCGCTAGACTTTCTTGGCACGAGGATTGCGTTTCCGGCATCCTAGTTGGGGCTGGGAATTTTCACGTAGTTGAGTCATCTATGACGCTCGTGTTTGTTGCAGACGTTTTTGGCGCCAAAAATATTTTGTCAGTTGTGGTGCCAAACTTTTGACATTATTTAAGTCTTTATTTCTTTTTGCTTCTGGTTTCCAGAGGCTTATTTTGTTTGCATTTCTTTCCCATTCCTGAAACTGTCATATAAGGAAATTGATAATTTTGCTTTATATGTTATTTTTTCTCTTACATATTGCAAGATGTCTCAATCTGACCCTGTCTCAGAATCTACTACTGGAATCCTGCTGCCTGATGTTGGTTCTACCAAAGCTAAGTGCATTTGTTGTAAACTTGTGGTAACTGTACCTCCGGCTGTAGTTTGTGATAGTTGTCATGACAAACTTTTACATGCAGACAATATTTCCATTAATAGTAATCCATTACCTGTTGCTGTTCCTTCAACATCTAATGTTCAGGATATTCCTGTTAATGTGAGAGAATTTGTTTCTAATTCCATTTAGAAGGCTTTGTCTGTCATATCACCTTCTAATAAACGTAAAAGGTCTTTTAAAACTTCTCATAAAATTGATGAATTTTTAAATGACCGACAACATTCTGATTTATCTATCTCTGATGAGGATCTATCTGGTTCAGAAGATTCTGCCTCAGATATTGACACTGACAAATCTTCATACTTATTTAAAATCGAGAATATTCATTCCTTATTAAAAGAGGTGTTGATTACATTAGATATGGAGGAGACTAGTCCTCTTGATATTAAAACTAGAAAATGTTTAAATTCGGTTTTTAAATCTCATGTAGTTATTCCTGAGGTTTTTCCAGTTCCTGATGCTATTTCAGATGTGATTTCTAGGGAATGGAATAGACTGGGTACTTATTTTACTCCTTCTTCAAGGTTTAAGAAACTGTATCCTTTGCCGGCTAATAGATTGGGGTTTTGGGAAAAGATCCCCAAAGTTGATGGGGCCATCTCTACTCTTGCTAAACGTACTACTATTCCTACGGCAGATAGTACTTCTTTTAAAGATCCTTTAGATAGGAAACTTGAATCTTATCTATGGAAGGCTTATTTATGTTCAGGTCATCTTCTTAGGCCTGCTATTTCTTTGCCTGATGTTGCTGCTGCTTCAACTTTTTGGTTGGAAACCTTAGCGCAACAAGTACCAGATCATAATGTGTATAGCATTGTTAAGTTAATTCAACATGCTAATAATTTCATTTGTGATGCCATTTTCGATATCATTAGAATTGATGTCAGATATATGTCTTTAGCTATATTAGCTAGAAGAGCTTTATGGCTTAAATCTTGGAATGCTGATATGACTTCTAAATCAACGTTGCTATCTCCCTTTCCAAGGTAATAAATTATTTGGTTCTCAGTTGGATTCAATTATTTCAACTGTCACTGGGGGGAAGGGAGCTTTTTTTCCTCAGGATAAAAAAATCTAAGGGTAAATTTAAAGCTGCTAACTGTTTTCGTTCCTTTCGACAAAATAAGGAACAGAAACCTGATCCTTCCCCTAAGGGAACGGTTTCCAATTGGAAGCCTTCTCCAGTCTGGAATAAATCCAAGCCATTTAAAAGATCTAAATCAGCCCCCAAGTCCACATGAAGGTGCGGCCCTCATTCCAGCTCAGCTGGTAGGGGGCAGACTAAGATTTTTCAAGGATGTTTGGATCAATTCAATCCAAAATCATTGGATTCAGAACATTGTTTCTCAAGGGTACAGAATAGTTTTCAGAGTAAGACCGCCTGTGAGAAGTTTCTTTCTCTCACGCATTCCAGTGAACCCAGTAAAGGCTCAGGCTTTCCTGAAGTGTGTTTCAGACATCGAGTTATCTGGGGTAATTGTGCCAGTTCCTTTTCAGGAACGGGGTCTGGGGTTTTATTCAAATCTGTTCATTGTTCCAAAGAAGGAGAATTCTTTCAGGCCAGTTCTGGATCTAAAAATTTTGAATCGTTATGTAAGAATACCAACATTCAAAATGGTGACTATAAGGACTATTCTGCCTTTTGTTCAGCAAGGGCATTATATGTCCACAATAGATTTACAGGATGCATATCTTCATATTCCGATTCATCCAGATGACTATCAGTTCCTGAGATTCTCTTTTCTAGACAAGCATTACCAATTTGTTGCTCTTCCTTTTGGCCTAGTGACAGCTCCAAGGATCTTTTCAAAGGTTCTCAGTGCCCTACTCTCTGTAATCAGAGAGTGGGGTATTGCGGTGTTTCCTTATTTGAAAGATATCTTGGTACTTGCTCAGTCTTTATGTTCTGCAGAATCTCACACAAATCAACTAGTGTTGTTTCTTCAAAGACATGGTTGGAGGATCAATTTACCAAAAAGTTCTTTGATTCCTCAGACAAGGGTAACCTTTTTAGGTTTCCAAATAAATTCAGTATCCATGACTTTGTCTCTAACAGACAAGAGACATCTGAAATTGATTGAAGCTTGTCGAAACCTTTAGTTTCAATCATTCCCTTCAGTAGCTATGTGCATGGAGGTTTTAGGTTTCATGACTGCAGCATCGGAAGCGATCCCCTTTGCTCGTTTTCACATGAGACCTCTTCAGCTTTGTATGCTGAACCAATGGTGCAGGGTTTATACAAAGATATCACAATTAATATCCTTAAATCCCAATGTTCAACTATCTCTGACTTGGTGGTTAGATCACCATCATTTAGTACAAGGGGCCTCTTTTGTTCGTCCAACCTGGATTGTGATCACAACAGATGCGAGTCTTTCAGGTTGGGGAGCTGTCTGGGGATCTCTGACAGCGCAGGGTGTTTGGAAATCTCAAGAGGCGAGATTACCAATCAATATTTTGGAACTCCGTGCGATTCTCAGAGCTCTTCTGTTTTGGCCTCTTCTGAAGAGAGAACCGTTTATTTGTTTTCAGACAGACAATGTCACAACCGTGGTATATGTCAATCATCAGGGTGGGACTCACAGTCCTCAAGCTATGAAAGAAGTATTTCGGATACTTGCTTGGGCAGAATATAGCTCCTTTCTAATTTCTGCGGTCCATATCCCAGGTATAGACAATTGGGAAGCGGATTATCTCAGTCGTCAGACTTTACATCCGGGAGAGTGGTCTCTTCACCCAGATGTGTTTTTTCAAATTGTTCAGATGTGGGGGCTTCCAGAAAGAGATCTGATGGCTTCTCATCTAAACAGGAAACTTCCCAGGTATCTGTCCAGGTCCAGGGATCCTCAGGCGGAAGCAGTGGATGCATTGACACTTCTTTGGAGTTATCAACCTGCTTATATTTTTCTGCCTCTAGTTCTTCTTCCAAGAGTGATTTCCAAAATCATCATGGAACGTTTGTTTGTACTGCTGGTGGCTGCAGCATGGCCACACAGGTTTTGGTATGCAGATCTTGTTCGGATGTCCAGTTGCCAAACTTGGCCACTTCCGTTAAGGCCAGACCTTCTATCTCAAGGCCCGTTTTTCCATCAGGATCTGAAATATTTAAATTTGAAGGTATGGAGATTGAACGCTTAGTGCTTAGTCATAGAGGTTTCTCGGACTCAGTGATTAATACTATGTTGCAGGCTCGTAAATCTGTCTCTAGAAAGATTTATTATTGAGTTTGGAAGACTTACATTTCATGGTGTTCTGCTCATAAATTCTCTTGGCATTCTTATAGAATTCCTAGAATTTTATAGTTTCTTCAGGATGGTTTAGATAAGGGTTTGTCTGCAAGTTCCTTGAAAGGACAAATCTCTACTCTTTCTGTTCTGTTTCACAGAACAATTGCTAATCTTCCTGATATTCATTGTTTTTTACAGGCTTTGGTTCATATCAAGCCTGTCATTAAATCAATCTCTCCTCCTTGGAGTCTTAATTTGGTTTTGAAGGCTTTACAGGCTCCTCCATTTGAGCCTATGCATTCTCTGGACATTAAATTACTTTCTTGGAAAGTATTGTTCCTTTTGGCCATCTCTTCTGCTAGAAGAGTTTCTGAATTATCTGCTCTTTCTTGTGAGTCTCCTTTTCTGATTTTTCATCAGGATAAGGCGGTTTTGCGGACTTCATTTACATTTTTACCTAAAGTTGTGAATTCCAACAACATTAGTAGAGAAATTGTTGTCCCTTCTTTGTGTCCTAATCCTAAGAATTTTCTGGAAAGATCTTTACATTCTTTGGATGTGGTTAGAGCTTTGAAATATTATGTTGAAGCTACTAAAGATTTCAGAAAGACTTCTAGTCTATTTGTTATCTTTTCTGGTTCTAGGAAAGGTCAGAAGGCGTCTATATTTTCAGTTTTTTTCATTATAAATATTAAAACTTTTGATTTAGGTTATGGATTAATTTTTCAGCGGAATTGGCTGTCTTTATTTTTATCCCTCCCTCTCTAGTGACTCTTGCGTGGAGTTCCACATCTTGGGTATTTGCTATCCCATACGTCACTAGCTCATGGACTCTTGCCAATTACATGAAAGAAAACATAATTTATGTAAGAATTTACCTGATAAATGTATTTATTTCATATTGGCAAGAGTCCATGAGACCCACCCTTTTTATGGTGGTTATGATTTTTTTGTATAAAGCACAATTATTCCAATTCCTTGTTGATGCTTTTGCTCCTTTCTTATCACCCCACTTCTTGGCTATTCGTTAAACTGAATTGTGGGTGTGGTGGTGTATTTATAGGCATTTTGAGGTTTGGGAAACATTGCCCCTCCTGGTAGGAATGTATATCCCATACGTCACTAGCTCATGAACTCTTGCCAATATGAAAGAAATTAATTTATCCGGTAAATTCTTACATAACTTATGTTTTTTTATAAATTTAAGTTAAGTGTTAAAATTGCATTGTATTTTTATTATGCAATTCTCAATTATATGATTATTAGACTGCATGAGTGGTCCTTTAATTATCCTATATTTATATTATAAAAGGACAGGTATGTTTTACTGATGCAGTCATGCGCATACTAGAGAGTGAGACTGCAGCACGAGAAAAACATACTTCACCTTAAACAAATTAACAACCAACGCTGAATGCGCAGTAGAGTAGAGGAGACTGCGCGAGACAAGCATGAGGAGGGTGCTGCTCGTTAAGCCATAAAAATGGAAACTAAAGTAGCAAGATTGAAATATTTTTTTATGCATTGTGCATACCCCACATCAGGGAAAGCTAATTCATGTGAGACATATAGATTACATTGTGCTGATGCCCGGGAATTGTAAAAATACAGCACTAAATTGTCTTAAATGAAAGTCAATAGATAGTCATGTGATCAGGGGGGCAGTCTGAACACAAGATGCTTAAAAGCAAGGTAATATAATCACACAGGGTTAAAAAAGTGTATTAATATAATATAACCATGTTTTCTGTGAGGAAATGGAGATTGGGTATTGTAATAAAGGGATTACTTTTTTACAAGAATTAAAAAACATTTTGTGTGGACTGTCCCTTTAAGGATGAGTGTGTGCTAGAGATAAACGTGCAAAAGTTCTCAAAATGCCTCCTAAGAGGTTTACTTCATTAATTTATTTCTGTACTTATACATTTTGGCCTGTGTACACACAGGTTTTAACACACTAGTTATTTTTTTTAATATAAAAGAAAATACGGCTAGATTACGAGTTTTGCGTTATGAATAAAAAAGCAGCGTTAAGCCTCATAACGCTGCTTTTTCACTACCGCTGCTATTACGAGTCTTGTAGGTACAGCTGTCCCGCACACTTTTTTGGCCGTACCGCAAATTAACTTACGCAATTTCCGTAAAGCATTTTTTCAATGGGACTTCCATTGCACCGGTATTACAAGCTTTTTTTTGGAGGCCAAAAAGTGAGCGGTACAGCCTATCCCGCAAGATTCGTAACACATTCTAAAGTCAGTAGTTATGAGTTTTACACTACAAAGCCGTAGCATAAAACTCATAACTAAAATGCTAAAAAGTACACTAACATCCATAAACTACCTATTAACCCCTAATCTGCCGCCCCCAATGTCGCCGCCACTATACTAAATTTATTAACCCCTAAACCTAAGTCTAACCCTAACACCCACTAACTTAAATATAATTAAAATACATCTAAATAATTCCTATTTAAAACTAAATACCTGTAAAATAAACCCTAAGCTAGCTACAATATAACTAATAGTTACATTGTAGCTAGCTTAGGGTTTATTTTTATTTCACAGGCAAGTTTGTATTTATTTTAACTAGGTAAAATAGTTACTAAATAGTTATTAACTATTTAATAACTACCTAGCTAAAATAAATACAAATTTACCTGTAAAATATAACCTAAGTTACACTAACACCTAACCTTATAGTATAATCAAATAAATTACCTAAATTAAATACAATTAACTAAATTAAATACAATTACCTAAATTAAAAAAACAAACAAACACTAAATTACACATAATAAAAAACAAATTACAAGACATTTAAACTAATTACACCTAATCTAATAGCCCTATCAAAATGAAAAAGCCCCCCCAAAATAAAAAGAAACCCTAGCCTAAACTAAACTACCAATAGCCCTTAAAAGGGCCTGTTGCGTGGCATTGCCCCAAAGAAATCAGCTCTTTTACCTGAAAAAAATAATACAAACAACCCCCCAACAGTAAAAGCCACCACCCACAAAACCAACCCCCCAAATAAAACCCTAACTAAAAAAACCTAAGCTCCCCATTGCCCTGAAAAGGGCATTTGGATGGGCATTCCCCTTAAATAGGCATTTAGCTCAATTGCGTCCCAAACCCTAACTTAAAAATAAAACCCACCCAATAAACCCTTAAAAAAACACTAACCCCTGAAGATCCACTTACAGTTTTGAAGACCGGACATCCATCCTCAACGAAGCCGGGAGAAGTCCTCAACGAAGCAGCAAGAAGTCCTCAACGAAGCTGGGTGTAGTCTTCATTTAAGCCGGGAGAAGTGGTCCTCCAGACGAGCAGAAGTCTTCATCCAGACGGCATCTTCTATCTTCATCCATCCGGCGCGGTCCATCTTCAAGACATCCGGCAGGGAGCATCCTCTTCTGCCAACGACTACCCGATGAATGAAGGTTCCTTTAAGTGACGTCATCCAAGATGGCGTCCCTTAGATTCCGATTGGCTGATAGAATCCTATTAGCCAACCGGAATTAAGGTTGAAAAAATCCTATTGGCTGATGCAATCAGCCAATAGGATTGAACTTCAACCCTATTTGCTGATCCAATCAGCCAATAGGTTTGAGCTTGCATTCTATTGGCTGTTCCAATCAGCCAATAGAATGCAAGCTCATTCCTATTGGTTGATAGGATTTGGGCCGCAATATAGCTAAATGCCATTTTAAGGGCCATGCCCAACCAAATGCCCTTTTAAGGGCAATAGGGAGCTTAGGTTTTTTTAGTTAGGGTTTTATTTGGGGGGTTGGTTAGTTGTGTGGGTGGTGGGTTTTACTGTTGGAGGGGTTGTTTGTTTTTCTTTTTCAGGTAAAAGAGCTGATTTATTTGGGACAATGCCCCGTAAAATGCCCTTTTAAGGGCTATTGGAAGTTTAGTTTAGGCTAGGTTTTTTTTTTTATATTGACCAAATACTTTTTTTCCACCATAATATGCAAATAAATTCTCTCCAAATCAGACAATGTGATTGTCTGGATTTGTTTCCACATTTTGTCTCTCATAGTTGAGGTATACTGATGATTAAAATTACAGGCCTCTCTCATCTTCTTAAGTGGGAGAGCTTGCACAATTGGTGGCTGACTAAATACTTTTTTGCCCCACTGTGTATATATATATATATATATATATATATATATATATATATGTATGTATGTATGTATGTGTGAGTGTGTGTGTGTGTGTGTGTGAGTTTGTGTGTGTGAGTGTTTGTGAGTGTGTTTGCGTGTGTGAGTGTGTGTATGTGAGTGCATGTGTGTATACGTTTGTGAGTGTGTGTGTGTTACAGACTAGTAGGCTGGTGGAGGTGATGTTTTTTATTATTCTTTTATTCCAAATATCTCCCATTAGTTAATACATGGTTCAAGTTTGTGCAGACCTTAATTTATGGTGGTATAAAGATGTATGACATTTTCACATCCTATGTTCAGGAAATTGAAATATGACTTTCACACATTGTCCGAAACATATTTACAGCTGTTAAAATTTATTGCTTTTCCTCCTTCAAAATCAATGTTTCAATTATTTGGAGGAAAATGGATCAACCACCAACAAACATTTCATTTGGAGATAATGTATACACATATAATACATTTTATATTCCAAATGTCCTAGCCTACAAAAAGGTTCAAAGGAGATTGTAAACTTTTAAACATCCAGTCCCTGCAAGTTAAAGATATTGACTCTAGGGGGACACAATGTCATGAATAAAATAAAAATAAAAAAGGTTAATTATCGTTTGTGTTTGTAATTTAATTAAAGATGCTATAAAGTTTTACTGTTTTTTTCCAGGTGATGATATTTAGGTCTCTGAAAAGCTATTTGTGCTGGTGAGATTAAAATGCATTTTAAAATGTTCCTCGAGCACTTTCACATTTGTTGATAGATTTTTAAATTAAACTTTGAATTGTAATCTAAATTACCTCCAACAATTCATGGTCCCTATAATGAACTCCCACTATTCCAACTGTCACCCGAGTATGATATACTGTAAATGGTAACTGCTCAGGGTTCCACTGAATAGTGTTTTAGTATTATAGCACTATATTAGTTGGACTGTGTCCGCCAATAGAAATCAAAGACCTGGTGTAGGTTTGACTAGGAATATTATTAGCAACATTCCATTCTCATCTTGCAATGACACTAAGCTTAATGTAATTTTTTCTTCTTTATATAATTTATATCAAAACATGCTGTCACATAAACAGCAATAACAGGTTTAAATCACACACACAACCTGTGATGATTTAATTGTTAAAATGATGCATTGTAATAATGACACTTATTGCTCTCTGGTCCCAAGAACACATATAAATGTGCAGTGCAAAAATATTTTTTATGGTCAAATAAATTAAATAAGGAGACATTTAATTTCCTTAAATATATACAGTTGTGAGAAATACAAAGATGCCTTAGGTGTACGGATGTTTAATGTAATACTTTTATGCAAGGATAACCTGGGTAAGGCCTTCTAAGCTCTAAATGTATCTATTGTTGTGACAACAAACTGTTTTTCATGTGAATAATTCTAAATATGTTTCACCTTCACTTCTAAAGTGCAAATGCATTCCTTAATTGTTGGATGAGGGATACAATAAGGTATTATACTTAAAGGGACAGTCTAGGCCAAAATAAACTTTCATGATTCAGATAGAGCATGTAATTTTGAACAATTTTCCAATTTACTTTTATCACCAATTTTGATTTGTTCTCTTCTTATTCTTAGTTGAAAGCTTAACCTAGGAGGTTCATATGCTAATTTCTTAGACCTTGAAGCCCACCTCTTTCAGATTGCCTTTTAACAGTTTTTCACCACTAGAGGGTGTTAGTTCACATATTTCTTATAGATAACACTGTGCTCGTGCACGTGAAGTAATCTGTGAGCAGGCACTGATTGGCTAGACTGCAAGTCTGTCAAAAGAACTGAAAAAAGGGGCAGTTTGCAGAGGCTTAGATACAAGATAATCACAGAGGTTAAAAGTATATTATTATAACTGTTTTGGTTATCAAAACTGGGAAATGGGTAATAAAAGGGATTATCTATCTTTTAAAACAATAATAATTCTGATGTAGACTGTCCCTTTAATAAATAAAAATAAATGTTTGTATCTTTTGAAATATAATTATTTACTCTGATCTAAGTTTGTAACACAATTGGCCTGATTACAAGGGGCGCTTTAATTATAGCACTCGTTGCGATACGCAATATTGATGGACTGCACTAACATTTGCATGTGACTTCATATTACAAGTCCATGGTAAAAAAGCGTGCTAAGGAGAGAATGTTAGTGCAGCCGACTAGACAACCTACACTTTAAATGGATATCTTGATCATGCTAACTTGTTACAAGTCGAAAGTTATAGTTTGTGCTCAAGCAAAAGCCGAAAAAACTGAGATAGAATATTATAACTGTAATGTTAAAAAAGTTTTTTTGCAAAAACACATACAAAACATTGATAAATAAATTATTACACTCTTATATACACTTTTTTTATTTTTATTTTTTTATTAAAGAATATTACAAACAATGGTACAAAGAAAAGTAAATATTTCAACTGAAAGAATGACTATTTAGGGAGTCAAAGACAACCTTAAAGGGACAGTCTCGTCCAAAATAAACCTTCATGATTCAGATAGGGTATATAATTTGAAACAATTTTTCAATTTACTTTTATCACCATTTTGCTTTGTTCTCTTGGTATTCTTAGTTGAAAGCTTGACCTAGAAGGTTCATATGCTAATTTCTTAGACCTTGAAGGCCACCTCTTTTCAGAATGCATTTTAACAGTTTTTCACCAATAGAGGGTGTTAGTTCATGTGTTTCATATAGATTACACCGTGCTCATGCTCTGGGAGCCAGCACTGATTGGCTAAACTGCAAGTCTGCCAAAAGAACTCAAATAAAGGGGCAATTTTCAGAGGCTTAGATACAAGATAATCAAAGAGGTAAAAAGTATTTAAATATAACTGTGTTGGTTATGTAAAACTGGGGAATAAAGGGATTATCTATCTTTTAAAACAATAAAAATTCTGATGTAGACTGTCCCTTTAAGTTCGTTTGTGAAGCAAAGTCCATCCTGTAGAAAGATCTACATGGGGAATGTCAAACTATGATAAAGCAGACTTGCAGCTCAGAATATTTAGTCCATCGGCAGCTGAAGTTGGCAAACATAATTTTAAAAAACATATCAAGGGTTAGATTACGAGTGGAGCACTAACAGTTACGTGTGAGCGTAAAGGGGTAGTGTGCGTATTACAAGTTGAAAGTAAATGAGTTCACTTGAGCATAATTGCGTTTCAATTGTGACGTCAGAGCTCTGGTTAACTGGTATGTGAGTCAAAAAAGTAGAACAAAACACATAAAAAATCTTCTCCCCTTTAAATTGTTCCCAATGATCCATTTTACCTGCTGGAGTGTATTAAATTGTTTACAAGTAGCTCCTTTACCCCTAATTTGGCATTTAAAATAGCTGATTTAGCCTGTGGTTTCCCAACCTATACTGAAAATTTCTATACTGGAGTATGTTCTATTGAATAGCCTAAGTAAACACAGCCAGCTGAAGAGATTACACTCTCAGTGGGGGGCATGATAGTGAAGTAATAAAATGATAATTTTCCATTGTTCTCTCTAAGTATTGAGCTTTGGTTTTCTAGACAAATATAAGATAAGGAAGCAAGTGTGTGTATATAAAATTGATAACATAATGAGATCTGATATTACCTGAAACTCAACCCATTGTAATAGTCTGTGGTTTAAAAGTACAAAATCAGCTACTTC
Source organism: Bombina bombina (assembly GCF_027579735.1). NCBI lineage: Eukaryota > Metazoa > Chordata > Amphibia > Anura > Bombinatoridae > Bombina > Bombina bombina. The sequence goes on along the minus strand of NC_069500.1, from coordinate 1,346,356,279 downwards.
ATATACACAAAAAAACGAAACCGAAATACCGAATACCGAAATACCAAAATACTGAATACCGAAAAATGCAATTTCTCATACATTTTATACTCTGCAACGGGTATAACAAGTTATTGAAAAAATATTAAAAAAAATGTTATAAGGGCATATATATATATATATATATATATATATATATATATATATATACAGGTATACCCCACTTTACAGAGCTTAACTTTACAGCGCTTTGCTAATACAGCGCTTTTTGGAGCTGAAGTTCAACCTCCAAGGATTTTGAAACAGTGCTGTAATCATTGTGAGATTGCAAGAAAAGTGACTGGCACCATTTTGTTATGCTTAGTTCACTCTGTTTACAGCATTACAGCGCAATCTGTGTCTCATTGCTATAGTCTGGCAAATTTTACTACAGTAATTGTAACTAATTTACAGGTACAGTATTTATTGAATACTAATTGAATACTGTGCTGTGCTAGTGTTAAACTAAACATAGCATTATTGTACCCTTATATATGTTAGGTCAAACATGTTTTCAAGTTTTTAAACACACTGGCAAGCAAAAAGAAAGCTAAAACTGCCTTGTTTCACTTTAAGGCGGTTTTCACTTTACAGCGGGGCTCCGGTCCCTAACCCGCTGTATGAGTGGGGTATACCTGTATATATAATTAGCATGTGTTCCAGCACTCCAGCTTCAAATAGTGATGAAGCACCGGGTGCAATCCTCAATGGGATGTAGATAAGAGCTAGGAAAGGGAGGGCACTCTCAGGATTTATATAATATGCATATGAGCAATCAAAGTCAATTTATTGTTTTTGACAACAACATTAGTACATCATAGGAATAGGTCGACGTTTCGGCTTACGCAGAAGCCTTCATCAAGACAAGCGAATAACTCATATCGGCGTCTTACCGCCACTGACAACAACACCAACAACAATAAACTAATTACACCTACTCTAAGCCCCCTAATAAAATAACAAAGCCCCCAAAATAAAAAAATGCCCTACCCTATTCTAAAATTAAAATAGAAAAGCTCTTTTACCTTACCAGCCCTTAAAAGGGCCATTTGCGGGGCATGCCCCAAAGAATTCAGCTCTTTTGCCTAGAGAAAAAAAACATACAATACCCCCCCCCAACATTACAACCCACCACCCACATCAGCCAATCAGATTGAGCTCGCATTCTATTGGCTGATCGGAACAGCCAATAGAATGCGAGCTCAATCTGATTGGCTGATAAGATCAGCCAATCGGATTCAACTTGATTCTGATTGGCTGATTCCATCAGCCAATCAGAATTTTCCTACCTTAATTCCGATTGGCTGATAGAATCCTATCAGCCAATCGGAATTCGAGGGACGCCATCTTGGATGACGTCCCTTAAAGGAACCTTCATTCGTCTGGTCGTCGGAAGAAAAGGATGGATCCGCGCTGGAGGTCTTCAAGATGGAGCCGGTCGTCATCGGATGGAAGAACATAGAAGATGCGGTTTGGATGAAGATGTTTGCCGGTCCAGATGTCCTCTTCTGCCTGCTTGGATCAAGACTTCAGCCGGAGGATGGATGTCTTCAGCCCCACGCTTGGGCTTGGATCAAGACATCGGAGCCAGGACGGATCTGTGTGATACCCGGTGTGGTGAAGATAAGGTAGGAAGATCTTCAGGGGCTTAGTGTTAGGTTTATTTAAGGGGGGTTTGGGTTAGATTAGGGGTATGTGGGTGGTGGGTTGTAATGTTGGGGGGGGGTATTGTATGTTTTTTTTTCTCCAGGCAAAAGAGCTGAATTCTTTGGGGCATGCCCCGCAAATGGCCCTTTTAAGGGCTGGTAAGGTAAAAGAGCTTTTCTATTTTAATTTTAGAATAGGGGAGGGCATTTTTTTATTTTGGGGGGCTTTGTTATTTTATTAGGGGGCTTAGAGTAGGTGTAATTAGTTTAAAATTGTTGTAATATTTTTCTAATATTTGTAAATATTTTTTTATTTTTTGTAACTTAGTTCTTTTTTATTTTTTGTACTTTAGTTAGTTTATTTAATTGTATTTATTTGTAGGTATTTTATTTAATTTATTTATTTGTAGGTATTTTATTTAATTTATTTTTTGATAGTGTAATGTTAGGTTTAATTGTAGATAATTGTAGGTATTTTATTTAATTAATTTATTGCTAGTGTAGTGTTAGGTTTAATTGTAACTTAGGTTAGGATTTATTTTACAGGTAATTTTGTAAGGCCTAGATTTAGAGTTTGGCGGTAGCCGTCAAAACCAGCGTTAGAGGCTACTAACGCTTGTTTTTTACGGACTCTGGTATTTAGAGTTCAGTTACCGACACTCAAAAATCACCCAACGCACAAATCTCTACCGACAGCTCAAACCCAGTATTTAACATATACCGACAAAATAAACATCCACGAATCACCAAACAAATATTACACAAAGTACACTTACACTCATACAAACACTACACTATATTTATTTTTCAGATTTAATATTTTTTCATCAAAATACAAAGGATCAAAGTTGCGAGATCTCGGGTGTTAGAAAAAAAAACAACACAAATCCATTTTGCCATTGACTTACATTGACACACGGGAAAAGACCCTCATATAGCTACATCTAACTAATAAGATTATTACAAACATACACTCATCGATGCATACAAACAATATACACCACATTACATACACAAAAAAGTTATTTATTACAAAATGAACACGATTTAATTACTTTTTCACACAAGCTCATGACGTCACTCACTTTACGAGGAAAACCAAAATTTGGAGCCTCCATTGACTTCTATGGGGAAGACGTGCTCGTGCACGCGAAACACAGATTTCCCTAACGCACGCAAATAGCGTAGACAAAAAAACTCCAAATACCAGCGCTAGAAATAGGAAAAAAATACATGCTTTTCTGCGTTAGACCCAGCTATGATAAATAGATAAAGAAATGACTACAGGGAGTGCAGAATTATTAGGCAAGTTGTATTTTTGAGGATTAATTTTATTATTGAACAACAACCATATTCTCAATGAACCCAAAAAACTCATTAATATCAAAGCTGAATAGTTTTGGAAGTAGTTTTTAGTTTGTTTTTAGTTATAGCTATTTTAGGGGGATATCTGTGTGTGCAGGTGACTATTACTGTGCATAATTATTAGGCAACTTAACAAAAAACAAATATATACCCATTTCAATTATTTATTTTTACCAGTGAAACCAATATAACATCTCAACATTCACAAATATACATTTCTGACATTCAAAAACAAAACAAAAACAAATCAGTGACCAACATAGCCACCTTTCTTTGCAAGGACACTCAAAAGCCTGCCACCCATGGATTCTGTCAGTGTTTTGATCTGTTCACCATCAACATTGCGTGCAGCAGCAACCACAGCCTCCCAGACACTGTTCAGAGAGGTGTACTGTTTTCCCTCCTTGTAAATCTCACATTTGATGATGGACCACAGGTTCTCAATGGGGTTCAGATCAGGTGAACAAGGAGGCCATGTCATTAGATTTTCTTCTTTTATACCCTTTCTTGCCAGCCACGCTGTGGAGTACTTGGACGCGTGTGATGGAGCATTGTCCTGCATGAAAATCATGTTTTTCTTGAAGGATGCAGACTTCTTCCTGTACCACTGCTTGAAGAAGGTGTCTTCCAGAAACTGGCAGTAGGACTGGGAGTTGAGCTTGACTCCATCCTCAACCCGAAAAGCTCATCTTTGATGATACCAGCCCAAACCAGTACTCCACCTCCACCTTGCTGGCGTCTGAGTCGGACTGGAGCTCTCTGCCCTTTACCAATCCAGCCACGGGCCCATCCATCTGGCCCATCAAGACTCACTCTCATTTCATCAGTCCATAAAACCTTAGAAAAATCAGTCTGGAGATATTTCTTAGTCCAGTCTTGACGTTTCAGCTTGTGTGTCTTGTTCAGTGGTGGTCGTCTTTCAGCCTTTCTTACCTTGGCCATGTCTCTGAGTATTGCACACCTTGTGCTTTTGGGCACTCCAGTGATGTTGCAGCTCTGAAATATGGCCAAACTGGTGGCAAGTGGCATCTTGGCAGCTGCACGCTTGACTTTTCTCAGTTCATGGGCAGTTATTTTGCGCCTTGGTTTTTCCACACGCTTCTTGCGACCCTGTTGACTATTTTGAATGAAACGCTTGATTGTTCGATGATCAAGCTTCAGAAGCTTTGCAATTTTAAGAGTGTTGCATCCCTCTGCAAGATATCTCACTATTTTTGACTTTTCTGAGCCTGTCAAGTCCTTCTTTTGACCCATTTTGCCAAAGGAAAGGAAGTTGCCTAATAATTATGCACACCTGATATAGGGTGTTGATGTCATTAGACCACACCCCTTCTCATTACAGAGATGCACATCACCTAATATGCTTAATTGGTAGTAGGCTTTCGAGCCTATACAGCTTGGAGTAAGCATAAAGAAAAAAATGCATAAAGAGGATGATGTGGTCAAAATACTCATTTGCCTAATAATTCTGCACTCCCTGTATTTCCCTATGGTGGACTTATGGATTGTACTTATTGAATATTCACAACAGCATTAAATTGTTTCATACTTTTATATTACATCAACTACAAATCAACATCACTAGTAACAAACTTTTTAACCAAAAAAATAATAAATAAACGGACACAAAAATAATTTAAACATTTCAGGATTCACAAACAGTACACAATGGGAAACACCTCTCATTTACCTTTATTATTGCATTTCATTTATTCAACTCATATGCTTGCAGCAACAGCATATCTACATAGGCTTAACACATGATCAGTCATGGATGCACATACATTAATTTTAGCATTCACTCATACATGTGCATTCAAATGATGGGGGAAAAGCATACAATCTCCCTAGGAATCACAAAACAGAACATATGGATTTTACTGTACTTTTAACATCATGATTCCATCACAAGAAACCATTAGGAATTACGTACAACAAGAACATCATTACACCAGATTACAGATGTCACTTTATGGGCAGGAACAACAATGCCAGACCGCTATATAGAAGTCAGCATATGTGGGACACAATCACAATATATACGTAGATGTACATAACACGCATCACCCATCACGCAACCACAAAGCACACATTTATATTTTATTCAGCACACAATAACAATGTAGTCAAATACAACAACACAATGAGGATTTCAGAACTACATAGGCAGGTTAATAATATGATGACGTCATTAGAAGATTCAACCATACACATTACAGATTCATGACTGTACCGCCCCTTTCTGAACTTTAACACTCAATACTACAATACAACATATACGTAAATAACAGTTTGGAACAGCATTATTAGGGAGATTTGAATGGGACAATTAATAAATATTGTCAGATCGCAAATCACTTAGATATATAAAACTACAGATGACAGCCGGAAGTTATTCAGTATTAGTGCCTTTTGAATGGGACGCATACAATATTGACAGCTCGGCAATCACTTATATATACAATACTACAGATGGCAGACGGGAAGTTCTGAATTATTATTGCGATTTTAAAGGGACGCGTACAATATTGACAGCTCGGCAATCACTTATATATACAATACTACAGATGACAGCCAGAAGTTAATCAGTATTATTGAGATTTGAATGGGACACATACAATATTGACAGCTCGGAAATCACTTATATACACAATACTACAGATGACAGCCGGAAGTTATTCAGTATTATTGAGATTTGAATGGGACGCATACAATATTGACAGCTCGGCAATCACTTATATATACAATACTACAGATGACAGCCGGAAGTTCTTCAGTATTAGTGCCATTTTAATGGGACGCATACAATATTGACAGCTCAGCAATCACTTATATATACAATACTACAGATGACAGCCGGAAGTTCTTCAGTATTAGTGCCATTTTAATGGGACGCATACAATATTGACAGCTCGGCAATCACTTATATATACAATACTACAGATGGCAGACGGGAAGTTCTGAATTATTATTGCGATTTTAAAGGGACGCGTACAATATTGACAGATCGGCAATCACATATATATAATACTACAGATGGCAGATGTTACTTTATCGTTTACAAACAATGTTGCAGCAACATTGATCGATCACATTCGATGCACATTATACACAACTATGCACTTTCATTCATGTTAGCCTGGACGTGTGTTTGTTACTATAAGATCGCGTTTAAGAAATATTGATTACGCATATGAACAAACATTACAAACATGCACTGTATGTGTGATATTTGACACTTTCACATTGAGATTCATTGTGAGAAAACAACATTTCAGCAAACAACACAAAAACGCCCACTGTGAAAGCATTTGCGCCGCTCACATACAAACAAGTGAATACAATCAGCAATCATTACAAACTCAATACCATTGGACTAATTGTACTATAAATCCCCCAAACAACATGGCCAATGCATCACTTGTGATCCACATCAGATCAAGTGCATACCTTGTTACGCTGTTTTGAAAGATGGATGACGATGACATGGTAGACGCTGCTGGTGCTGCTATTGGCGAACTAGCTGTTGGTCGAATCAGGCAGCCTCGGCGGCTCAGACTGAGACGAAGGGGTCGTCTGGTTCGAGGTCCTCGTGTCTACAGGGTGAGACCCACCTTGGAAAACATGAGCGACTTTGAGGTTTATGATAAGTATCGGCTCAATCGCAAACAGCTCATTGGCCTTTACGATCTTCTTAAACCTCATTTGGAGCCACGTATAAGAATAAGGACTGCTGTTCCCGCCATGAGTAAGATGCTAAGTTGTCTATACGTCCTGGCCTCCGGGAGTTTTCAATCCGGAGAAATGTACATGCATGGCCTGGCTCAAGGTACATTCTCTGTGGTGTTTGATAACTTTCTGGACGCCATGGTATGTATCAGTAAGCAATACATAGGATTCCCACAAAATGATGGTGATTGGAGGTGCCTGAAGCGGGAATTCTTTGCTATTGCTGAATTGCCCAATGTCTTGGGAGCCATAGATTGTACCCACATTGCGCTGCGTGCTCCAATTGATGACTTGCCCTTCAGAAATCGCAAACATTTTCATAGCCTCAACGTGCAGTATGTTTGTGACGCACAGATGAAGATTATGCATGTGTGTGCGAATTTTGGGGGATCTTGTCATGATGCCCGCATCCTCACTCAGTCGTCCCTGTGGAGACCGTTTGAGGAAAGACAAATGCCCCCTGGTTATCTCGTTGGTGAGTATTTGTGCACAACATGGTTAATTAGTTTGACAATTGCCACTATAGTTTTAAAATGTTAGCGTAATGTTCAGCTATAGGATGCAATTTAACCATTTATTTTTATTTCCGCAAATGTCTAGTTTTAGTTCAATGCAGATATGTAGCATGTCTTACCTTAAATGCTCAGATAGAGAATGCAATGTAACCATTTAGTTTTCATTTTACACAAGGTCTGGTTTAGGAAAAATACGCATATGTAGCATGTCTTAGCTGAAATGGGAAGATATTAGCTAATGCAATTTAACCATGTCATTGTCTCTTTCTGCTAATGTCTAGTTTTAGTTCAATGCAGATATGTAGCATGTCTTACCTTAAATGCTCAGAGAATGCAATGTAACCATTTAGTTTTTATTTTACACAAGGTTTGGTTTAGGAGAAATACGCATATGTAGCATGTCTTGGCTGAAATGGGAAGATAGAGAATAATATTGAACTAGATTATTCTTGTAAAAATAAAACATTTGTTAGTGGATTATCGTGTACACAAACTTTTATTGGACTCAAAATACTATTTAGAGGATTCATTTTGAATTATGTTCTGTTCATCATTTATAGGTGATTCTGGGTACATGAGCCGGCCTTGGCTTATTACCCCCTTGCGTAGCCCGACTGATGTGTCTGAGGAGTGCTACAATAGGGCTCATAAGAGAACCAGGGCGGTGGTTGAACGAATGTTCGGGCTCCTGAAGATGAGGTTCAGGTGCCTGGACAGGTCGGGAGGAGCCCTCCAGTACAACCCAAAGAAGGTGGCTAAGATCGTTATAGCCTGTAGTGTCCTGCATAATATTGCACAGCGGGCTGGGATGCTGCAGGGCGTCCAAGTGCACCGAAATCTCCTCAGAGATGAGGAGGATGATCCTGTTCTAGAGGGGCCATTCCGGGACGAGGGGCTCAATGTCAGAGCAGACATCATCAACCGCCACTTTAGACGGTAAATAATAGAAGTTAGACTGGAGTATTGTCAATAGATATGAACTCTAGGGAAATGACAAGTAGAGAATTGTGCAAACATGTTAGGATTGTTCATCAAATGCTAAAAATGTGTTTCATTTATTAATATAGGTGATGCTCTGGTCATTGGGTCCTGTAGTGAGTCTTTGCCATCTGGTTTTTAAAGAGGACATCAGCTGGTAAGTATAAATGTATGGACTGTTGCTCGCATGACTTGTACACAAATACATCATATGGCATACATTTTCGAAAATAGTATTTAGTTTACACATTACTTAAAATGTAAATACTCAGCAAGGGATCCTCTAGCATAACTATCCGAATCGAAGAATGACAGTGAAGAATTCCCAGACTGACAGTGGAAAAAGACAAGATTGAAATTGAAGAATACCAATGGGATCATGTCTGGCATTATCTTTCAAATCTGCTGACCTTGAAAACCATACAAAGACATGTTCACATGGTAAGTGCCAACTATTTGATAGAATAAGGCTGTGGAGGCATCCTATTGGAGACACTTAGATGATTTTCTAATTTTTAGATTGGTATTTCAGTCCTCTATTTATGAAATGATGAATAAGACACCTATTGAAGATCAACTGTTTACCCCTGAATTGACTTTCAAAGACCATGCATTATCCAGGTTTGTTTATCAATGCATGCTAGTTAAGAATCACAGGAAGAATGTCGAATATTAGTAGCTTACATACATTAGTCATACTTAGTTCATAATTATATATTTAGGTATCACAATCAGACACTTAGATGATTTTCTAATTTTTAGATTGGTATTTCAGTCCTCTATTTATGAAATGATGAATAAGACACCTATTGAAGATCAACTGTTTACCCCTGAATTGACTTTCAAAGACCATGCATTATCCAGGTTTGTTTACCAATGCATGCTAGTTAAGAATCACAGGAAGAATGTCGAATATTAGTAGCTTACATACATTAGTCATACTTAGTTCATAATTAGATATTTAGGTATCACAATCAGACACTTAGATGATTTTCTAATTTTTAGATTGGTATTTCAGTCCTCTATTTATGAAATGATGAATAAGAGACCTATTGAAGATCAACTGTTTACCCCTGAATTGACTTTCAAAGACCATGCATTATCCAGGTTGGTTCACCAATGCATGCTAGTTAAGAATCACAGGAAGAATGTCGAATATTAGTAGCTTACATACATTAGTCATACTTAGTTCATAATTAGATATTTAGGTATCACAATCAGACACTTAGATGATTTTCTAATTTTTAGATAGGTATTTCAGTCCTCTATTTATGAAATGATGAATAAGAGACCTATTGAAGATCAACTGTTTACCCCTGAATTGACTTTCAAAGACCATACATTATTCAGGTTGGTTTACCAATGCATGCTAGTTAAGAATCACAGGAAGAATGTTGAATATTAGTAACTTACATACATTAGTCATACTTAGTTCATAATTAGATATTTAGGTATCACAATCAGAAAAAGGAATACATATTATAGTTGATATAGAGGTATTTGAATGGACATGAAATATTACATTTATGTTCAGCATACATATATATTTATTATTGAAATGTGATATATATTATTATGTATAATTAGAAATTCTGATATTTAAATTTAATTTTTATTACACAATATAATGGTGTATGTTTATTTTATTAATTTTTAAATTTAAATCATAAATATCTTGATAAAATTATGCACAAAGTTAGAGCATAGACACAAGATGATTGTAAATGTATTTTATGAATATTTTACAACGTGTGTATTAACTTTGTCAAATTTTGTTTTTTAATTTCAGATTGTCATCTGATGACTTCCAGGAATATTTTTTTTGTTTTTGTTTTTGTTTAAAAAACATTTTATTTTTAAATGGTAATAATCAACATTTTATTATTAAATACCCTCTTTTGAACAGATTATAATAAATATCCATATAATCTGTCAATAAAAAACAATTTGACTCCCATGACTGGTAGTTGTCTATTTGACAAGCACATGCATAAGATCAAATTATGCATTAATTTTTGAAAATCCACTGATTCAGAGAATATTAAATTAAACTATCTTTTTTAAATTAATTGGGGAGTGAGATCCATCGATGCTGTTCTTGTGAAAATCTTAGATGTTAAAATAATTTCGGATATGTAGTCAGAATTTGACCTAAATTTATTTTTTTCACTTTTAAGAAGGGGAAGTGGTTCACTTACATTAAAGTGACAGTGTTGTTGAATGTAAAATTAATTTTATAAGATCTTGTATCTTCCTTAGGTATCTCAAAACATTATTTTATTAAATTGATAAATTGTTAAATTTATAAATGGTAGGTCATTTAACTTCATATTTTGCACAAGCTAGTTATTGGATGCCATGTTAATATATTTTATTTTCTAGTGGAGTCATTTAAAGGGACATTTAACTATAGTTATTAATATTATGTAGTTTTTAAAATCTTACCTCTTGGGTTAGACATCACATATCTATATATAATTTTCATTCCCCTTTAGTTTCTTTCGACAATGTTAAATCAACATTCCGAATGTTTTTGTCCTTAAAGGGACATTCACAAAGTATATTGTGTATTGATTTATAAAAAATCATAAAAGAATTTAAACATATTTAGAAAGTACTATAGAATTACATTCAGTCTTTAAATATACTACGAAAAATATACATCAATGCACATATCTTATTCAATTACATAAGGCATCTATGTGCAACCAACAATCAGCATCAAAATAGCCTATGTAGATATGTATTTAATCCAAGAATATATATAATTACAATCTAATGATTGAATACCAAAACATATTAAGTTGTTCAAATATTATAATCTTATCCAAAATGCATAAATAACATATAGCTTAATGTCCCTCTAAGCTGAAGACTGCGAAATACATCCATTGCAATATATATTTCAGTCAGTGTGTAAAACAATTACGAAGTTAATCTAAATATGCTTTACTCATATGTTATACTAATTTTGCAAAAGGAAGGTGCCTAGGTTTCTGATTTTTCAAGCATTATTGTGAAATGTCTCTTTAAAGGGACATGAACTCAAAATATACTTAAAGGGAGACAGTTAAAAAATTGATTTATACATTCAGAATGAGTATTCTATTTTAAGCAACTTTATAAATTGTCTCATATTATCAATGTTCCTCGTGATGTTGCTATCATTACTTTAAAAATAAGGCATTAAATTGATTATTTATTTGCTTCAGTACTCTGGACAGAACTTTGTTTTTTTGGTTGGATTAATTTCTCCAACAATCATCAAGGACAACCCAGGTTTTTTTCAAAAATTGTCCGTAATCTAAAATATCATTATTGATTTGCAAAGAAAGATAACAAGATAATTCTTAACATTTGAGAATCGGATTAAATTATAAAGTTGCTTAACATTTCATGCTCAATCTGAATCACGAACGCTAAATTTGTTTGGACAGTGTCCCTTTAAGAGATTTAAAGAGTGTATTTACTTCTCTTCTTATCTTGACATACTTTGCTTGAAAAGCATATCGAGATAGGCTCAGTAGATGAATATTGGTGGATGCACAGAGATGCCTTATGTGATTGGCTCAACCATGTGCATTTAAATTTCTTCTGTTGAGGATATCTAAATACAAAGATAAATTGAGTTACATTTTAAAGTCTAAACAATTTTCTATCTCTACAAATCATTTGATACAATTGTTTGTTTGTAATGTCTATTTAAAAATAAAGACGCCATTGCACAATAACATATATGAGCAGTTCAGACAAATACAAGCTCAAGGTTTATTTACTAATAACAAACAAACAAACAGTTTAACATCTATAAACAGATTATCCAAGTTACTGACATTATAACCTGAATTTGAACATTCAGAAATGTTGCGTGGGAAACGGATCTTGAAACACCAGATTTGCATCTTTAAACATTAGAGTCTAATGTCACGCAATAGCACACAATCAATCTGCATTCTAAAATACATTTAATAGAGCAATGTCAATACTTCACAATAAGTCAACAAATTGATTTTATGAACAATAAAGACATACAATATTAAATGTGTATTTGTATTAAAGAAACAGACCGTTATTAAACCGAAAAATGTATACAACATTTAATAATGTGACAGTATTAGATTTTAAAGTTAATTTAAACATTAAGATTTAATGGATCACGGATATTAAATCTGCGTCACACATATCCGCATGACAGGCCCATGAGTTACAAATAAGTCTACATGAAAAATGAAGTAACAGCACCACCAGGAGGTATGTGTAAGGAAGTTACTAAGATATGAAACATTAAGGAACGGCCAATCAGAGTTCATCACACAAACACAACTTGAGTCAGGATGGTCTCACAGACATTCTAACAATATTTCAAACTTTTATCCAATCATATGTACAGATAACTTGTCCCATGGTGCATCTCATGTTTACTTCACCATATAAAAGTCCATTACACGTTGCCATCTTTGTCAGTTCTCTAATGCCTGCAGGCAGTTTATATTATTATAATATATTTATTGGACAACCCAGCAGGCATGTCATCTCCCAGGTTTACCAAGCAGGAGAGCGCTGCACTGGTCCACGCCGTCAAGGACTTTTATCCCCAGCTGTTTGGGAACAAGAGGAGGTCGACAGATGCGCCTGTTAAGAAGGCCCTCTGGGAGTCTATCACCAATGCGGTTAAATTGGTGTGTGGCATCCAGAGGAGCCAGGATCAAATCATGAGGAGATTCAGAGATATGAGGTTGCGCTTGACAAAAAAAGTCAACCTCATAAGGGACTGGGTACAAGCCCGTAAAAGAGGGGGCCAAAGAAAGGCCCCGCGGAAACTATACCTACTCCCTTATGAGGTGACTTTATGCGAGCTCCTCACTCTCCGGGTCCCCAAAAGATTTAGATCCTCGCCATCCTCGGCCTCCTCTTCTTCCCTCCCAGCTGCGGGATCTGAAAGTCCTGACGCGGGGGCCAGGGCAGCTGCTTCTCCGTCCGGTGGCCTGGGAGGAGATGAAAGAGAATCTCAACCAGGTAACTATCCAACTTCATATAATATCTTAATATTTGATTAGAATTTTAGAAAATGTGTATATAGTCAGATACTAAACCTATACAGATCTCACAACATACACTACATATGATGTTTAGATATCTGATTTTAGATTAGTGACACATGAAATAGGAATGATGTTTCTTGCGCTCTACAGAATATGCGTCACAGAGCGAAAATGGAATAGCGCATACACGTTAACATGGGTTTGCTGTAAGTGGCATTGCTTTATACATGTTGGTCAAATGACGGATGCGTAATTCCGCTTGGAATCATTGCGCAATGATCGCGAAAATGGAATTGTGCATACACGTTAACATGGGTTTGCTGTAAGTGGCATTGCTTTATACATGTTGGTCAAATGACGGATGCGTAATTCCACTTGGAATCATTGCGCAATGATTGCGAAAATGGAATTGCGCATACACGTTAACATGGGTTTGCTGTAAGTGGCATTGCTTTATACATGTTGGTCAAATGACGGATGCGTAATTCCGCTTGGAATCATTGCGCAATGATCGCGAAAATGGAATTGCGCATACACGTTAACATGGGTTTGCTGTAAGTGGCATTGCTTTATACATGTTGGTCAAATGACGGATGCGTAATTCCGCTTGGAATCATTGCGCAATAATCGCGAAAATGGAATTGCGCATACACGTTAACATGGGTTTGCTGTAAGTGGCATTGCTTTATACATGTTGGTCAAATGACGGATGCGTAATTCCGCTTGGAATCATTGCGCAATGATCGCGAAAATGGAATTGTGCATACACGTTAACATGGGTTTGCTGTAAGTGGCATTGCTTTATACATGTTGGTCAAAATGAAATGTGAATTATTATATATGTGAAGAATACAGTATTCTTATTTTCAATATTATACATAATAAAAAAAAATAGCAGAATCCAAAAAAATAATAACATATGCCCATCAATTGATGAGAATGAAATAACACAAAAAAATAATTAAAGCTACAGTAAACAACACAACTGATTGAAAATAAGAGTACAGGATATATTTATCATGAATTTAATTGAGGAAACAATTAACTCATGGGACTACCAAAAGATTAATAGTTTTTAATTGATTTGCTAATAATGTAAAGATTTTAAACATGGCATGATTTGTATTAATGATATCCAATCCTCATTTAATATATTACAGATCTGGATGTTGGTGCTGGATCCTCAAGGCAGGGCTTGTCACAGTATGTCTTATTTTCATTGACATTTGTCTTAGAAACATGGACAGAACATTACATACTAAATCCACATTGTTCAATATTTATATGTATCTGCAAAATGGATTATTAAAATCTTTACAAATAAGAATAAACAAAAAAAAAACCATAGGATTACATTGTAAGACTACTCTGATTTTTTTCGAATTTAAGATATCCCATCTATTCTGGATATCTTAATTTTAATGTAAGATTCTTTGAATGTCCAATTTATATTCTTCCCTTGTGTATTGCTTAATCTTATTTGTATACATTTTGAAAAAATTCACACACTTTTGCATATGATTTGATTTTAAAAATATAGATTCCATTATTGAAATTGATCACATCATTTAAGGGACATGCCAACTAAATTTTACATTGAATGATTTTTAAACGTGATTTTATTGTTTTGTTTAAACATTTTATGAGCTACATTGGTTCAGTCTATTGTTTTAGTTCTTCTAAAAACATATTGATTTTGTTTTAGGTTAAACAATGCATTACTGGTATTATCCGGCTTTTTTTTTATGCATAAATTGGCATTGGGTCAAAAGTTAAAATCATGTGTTCAGATAACAGTAGTACATAGTTTCAAAAAGTATACAATTACACATTTAGAGCTTCATGTCCCTTTAATAGATGAAAATTAAATAATTCCTAGGATATCCTTAAATAACATATTAGATTGGAATTGCATGCTCAATCCCATTCATTACATCAACATATGGAGTAGAGAATTCATTAACACCAACATTGTCAAATCAATATATTTTTATATTAAAGGGACACTGATCTAAAATTATTAATGTTGTCATTCAGATAGAGCATGCAATATTAAGCAACATTTAAATATAATACTATAATCATATGTGAAATATTCTATTGCTAAATGTATTTTAAAATCAAGAATGTAAGTTTATCTGCAGCTCAATTTTGGTTGACCAACCTGGGTTTTTATTGATGATTGGTGGATACCTTAAACAAACAATATTTATTGAATCCAATATTGCTTATCTGCCTTTAAGATTAAAATGTAGCAACATTAAAATTATTATAGGAGTCAATGTTAAATCATTTGGAACAGTTTGAACAGTGAAATCAATTATTGAAATAAATCATGTCAATGTCCCTTTAATAAACAATAGATTCAGTAATCCTTACATTCTTTGGATTCGACAATATTGATATATAATTCACATATTCACTGTTGGAGTTACTTTATAGATATAAACATACTCTAACAGCACCATGATTACATATTTGTACTAATCAATTTGGTTTGGTATTGTGATCAATATGTGTTGTGTCCTAAACAAGATTACTGTACATTGCACAAATGGCTCGATGTGCCACATGTCTTTGTTTATATTTGTCAACAGCTGTTATTCAAAATGTGGTTTGTGTGTATTCTTTTAAGAACATTGATCAATGGGTATATTTAGATATGCAATAGCATCTTATGAGATGAGTTTGATGTCTAATATAGTCAGAAATTAAACATATGTTCAATACATATTTTTTACAGAATCCCCTTGATTCAATCAAGCATTTTTTTTTTATAATGGCTGCTCTATTCTTCACATTTTCAAGTTGATTATTCTTATAAATCGATACAGATGTGATTTAGTGATATCCCAAATGTGTTCACTAATATATATCTATATCATTCATAGAGAGAGTTGGTGTGGGGAGCCCAGAGGAATCCAGCACCGACGCAGAGCTGCCCTTGCGGTCTTCTGGTAAGTCCATTGACTCATTTATATGTCATTGAAGGTGTATTGGTAATCAATATTATGAACATGATTCTGATGAAGCATAATATTTGAAACAAACATATAATTTACTCCTCTGATTATATATTAATTTTATTTGAATATTGAAAGATTAATAATTAAAACTTTCTTAGTCTACACCTTTGTTATTCAGAAGATGTATAGCATATGTTTGTTTCCATGTTCATTTTTTACAACAATCATCAAGTGATACACACATGATAAATCTTAAATGTTCAATGTACTATGCTTTTATGATTTAAAAATTAATACAAACAATGAATTGAAAATCTGAATAATTGAGAATAACAAATCTAATGTCAATTGTATGCTCCATCAAAATGATGTAAATCATAACTTTGGGTGTGTATATCTTTAATGCAACATTGATGTGTGTCTTTGAGCAACAGTAACATATGTTATAATATCTGATCTTAACGTGTACACAACATGTTATTTTTTACAGAGATTGATTTAACATGTGGGACGGAGGAGGAAGAGACTCCCTTGAAGTCTGATGGTATGTGAAATATATCTAACATGTTTCCAACATGTTGCTTTATTGGAAATCATTTTATTGAAGACATTCAAAGTCTACAGCTTTTGCACTTTAAAAAGGAATATTATTTGTCTGTTCAAATACACCACTGCCCCCTTTATATATCAGGCATCATGAAGATATGCTTGGATTTGTTTAAATATTTGGATTTGAAATTCATGCCATCATGATGTCACATGCATATTCTAGGCCAAACCACAATAATAATTTTATAATTGTACAGATAGTCATTGCTATTCATCTGAGTGCCTATATGCATACCATATCCTCATGTCATCATTGTTTAGAAATTCAAACACACTTCTAAGTATATTGCAAACATAATCAAGTTGAAATGCGTTGATTTGATTTCATTATGTATGAGATGTTAATATATTTATTATATTTATTTCAGATGGATCCTCCGCTTCTGGTCATCATTGTTCCTCCCCTGCCCAGTCCCCTGCCCAGCCCCCTGCCCAGTCCCCTGCCCAGCCCCCTGCCCAGCCCCCTGCCCAGTCCCCTGCCCAGCCCCCTGCCCAGCCCCCTGCCCCTCCCGGCCCTTCCCATTTGTCCTGTTCTATCCCTCCCAAAAAAAAACCTTCGTCCCCCTTCGCCGCTCTCCCCGTATTTTGGCCCGTACAGCTACCCCAGCTGCCCAGCCCCCAACTCACCACTCCCCAGCTGTACGGGCTACCCCAGAGCAGCAGCCCATCCCTCCCCAACCCAATCCCATCCCTCCCCAACCCAATCCCATCCCTCCACAACCCAATCCCATCCCTCCACAACCCAATCCCATCCCTCCCCCCTGTCTCAACCTTCATTGTCCTGGGTGTTGGATTGTCCTTCCCAGGCACAGCTGTAAGTATCATTCAAAAGCAACATTATAAGATACTTAAAGGTACACTGAATGAAAATTTTTCAATTGTGATTCAAATAGAGCATGCAATGTTAATCAAATTTATAATTTACTACTCTTATCAATTATTCTTCATTCTCTTGCTATCTTTATTGAAACAAAGAAATGCCTATATATTTTTTTAATTTTTAAAAAAAATATGGACATAATTTCTTTATTGTTGGATGAATGAATGTATCCATCAATCAGCAGGGACAACCAAAGTTGATAACCAAAAATGGCATGCCCTATAAACTTACATTCTTGCATTTAAAATATAGCTCGAGAATTCAAACATTTAAAGAATACGAGTAAATTGATAATTCTTTTTAATGTCATGCTCTATCTGAATCAGTAACTAAAATATTTAGGTTTACTGTCCCTTTAATTTGATATCACTACATATACCAATCACCACTATTTGGATCCAAATATTTATGTCCAAATGTTCATACATTATCTCTTGTATAACCCAGTGGGAATGTAATTTATTCTGGTTGCTATGTTTACACAGCTTGTCCTCAACGCCAAAATGTTTAAGGATAGGTGTGCCTACCACAGTATAACTAAAATCTTAAAATTGCTAATGTAAGTACAATGTAAATCCTTTAACAAGATTTTAGACACTCAAGCTGTAAAAGTGGATCATCAAAAACCAATTAAAGGGGACAACATGTTGGATTAAAATGTCCATTTAATGGTTTAGGTCTGTCTGAATAACATATTTCATGTGTAAATAATCAATTTCAACAAATTAATTTAAATAATTATTTGTCTTTATGATGACAATGTATCTTTGCTTTTTATTTTGTCTGTTGTGTAATTATCATTAATATTTTATTTATTCTTTATTTTAGGCTGTGACTCAACATGGCTCACGCTCGAAGGTCTAGCACGCATAGAGCAGGCCGTGTTGAGGAACGCAGCTGTCCTAAGAGGGATGGCCGACACCATGCAGGCCCAGCTACAGGTTCAGCATATGACTCTACGTCAGATGAGGCGGTGGAACTCAATGCTTGAATCTGTAGCTGGACATGCACAGGACGATGAAGGGGATGACCAGTAAGTGGAGGATCTGGAGATGCTCCAAGGGCGCAGATAAGAATCCTCCGTCCACATGTTGATGTTTTTGTTATGGTTGCCATTTGGCCTTTTTTCTGATTATTGTTGTGCCTGTTGCACTCTTTTACCTTGTCATATGGCTCAAATGGGGCTATGCTGGCCCTTGGCAACTCTCTTCATGGACTGTGATGCACTCTGTTACCTTGTCATATGGCTCCAATGGGGCTATGCTGGCCCTTGGCAACTCTCTTCATGGACTGTGATGCACTCTGTTACCTTGTCATATGGCTCAAATGGGGCTATGCTGGCCCTTGGCAACTCTCTTCATGGACTGTGATGCACTCTGTTACCTTGTCATATGGCTCCAATGGGGCTATGCTGGCCCTTGGCAACTCTCTTCATGGACTGTGATGCACTCTGTTACCTTGTCATATGGCTCAAATGGGGCTATGCTGGCCCTTGGCAACTCTCTTCATGGACTGTGATGCACTCTGTTACCTTGTCATATGGCTCAAATGGGGCTATGCTGGCCCTTGGCAACTCTCTTCATGGACTGTGATGCACTCTGTTACCTTGTCATATGGCTCAAATGGGGCTATGCTGGCCCTTGGCAACTCTCATCATGGACTGTGATGCACTCTGTTACCTTGTCATATGGCTCCAATGGGGCTATGCTGGCCCTTGGCAACTCTCTTCATGGACTGTGATGCACTCTGTTACCTTGTCATATGGCTCCAATGGGGCTATGCTGGCCCTTGGCAACTCTCTTCATGGACTGTGATGCACTCTGTTACCTTGTCATATGGCTCCAATGGGGCTATGCTGGCCCTTGGCAACTCTCTTCATGGACTGTGATGCACTCTGTTACCTTGTCATATGGCTCCAATGGGGCTATGCTGGCCCTTGGCAACTCTCTTCATGGACTGTGATGCACTCTGTTACCTTGTCATATGGCTCCAATGGGGCTATGCTGGCCCTTGGCAACTCTCTTCATGGACTGTGATGCACTCTGTTACCTTGTCATATGGCTCCAATGGGGCTATGCTGGCCCTTGGCAACTCTCTTCATGGACTGTGATGCACTCTGTTACCTTGTCATATGGCTCCAATGGGGCTATGCTGGCCCTTGGCAACTCTCTTCATGGACTGTGATGCACTCTGTTACCTTGTCATATGGCTCCAATGGGGCTATGCTGGCCCTTGGCAACTCTCTTCATGGACTGTGATGCACTCTGTTACCTTGTCATATGGCTCCAATGGGGCTATGCTGGCCCTTGGTAACTATCTTCATGGACTGTGATGCACTCTGTTACCTTGTCATATGGCTCCAATTTTCCTGATCTTTACCAGATTATTTATAAACGTTGTTGATGTTTTCTGACATACTAATAAAAGACATGTCATTGCACAAATCTTTGTCCTCCTTATTCATGTAATTGATTGAAATCTCTAGTTTATCTGGTTGATCCTTAAAGGGACCTACCAAAAATAATGGTGTTTCCTGAATCATATATGTAATACAATTGTAAATGACTTTAAGATTAACATCTCCAATGTAATTTTATTCTTTGTCTTTATATATTTTTCAAAAAGCTTTATCATTGCATGATTATGATTAGCATAGTAATTATTTTATAAATGTATATATAGATTGTTATTTGTGTATATATATGTATATTTAAAATTTCACATCCATGTGTGTATTTATAAACTCTGCATGAATTTATGCACCTTTAACAAATGATCTGAGGATTGATACAATGATATAATCCCTGTAAAGTGTTCATTTTATTGAATTAGTATTGTTTCTGTGTATCCGCTTTTTAAAAATAAAAATCATGTCCCTTTAAGTGATGGTGAGCACAATTGTTAATGAATGGATTTCCATTTCTAAAGCGTTTTTGTCCTTTTTACATGAACAAGGACATATAATGTTATTAATAAACAATCTTATTGTAATGTTGACAGCACATGTATTTCATTTTCAATTCTATCTTATTGTAAAAGTGTAACCAAATCAATCTCTGTGTGTAATGCGCATATTTTAGATGAAGAATATGTTTTGACAAATATTGTAGGCTGACCATATTTCAATTTGAATAAATGACACGTTTGATCAATACATGTGTCATTATTGTTATTCCAAAACAATCTAAACATATCTTAAAACATCAATGGCATATGTATTTCTCATGTGTATCTTTTAAATGTTAAAGATATACACCATAGCTATAGTTAAAGGGACAGTCAAGTCCGAAAAGATGATTCATGATTTCGTGACATTCCTAGATAGCAATCTAGACACATACTAGTTACTAAAATATAAATACGTTTCTTATTGATATGCCAAGCTGTCAACTGAGTCCTTGTATTGGCTGCGGTTTTTCCTTGATCTCGGATGCGCCATGTTGCTTAAGACGTCACCTGCCAGGCTGTCCAATGATTCCTTGTATTGACTGACGTTTTTACGCGATCAAGGATGCACCTTTTATTGGATGGCGTTTTTACGCGATCAAGGATGCGCCTTTTTTTGCTTTGCGTTCTTACGTAATCAATAATGCGCCTTTTATTGGATTGCATTCTTACGTGATCAAGGAAGCGCCATGTTAATTAAGACGTCACATGCAAAGGTAAAAAAACGTCTGATTGTATTACGTAGTCCCGCAATATTTGTTTGTGCACGTTAAACACGTTTGTGAATGAGAAGACAAGTTTAAAAACATGTTGAATATGGATTGTTTGCATCATGTTACATTGTTGACCCATAGCTGATAAAGACCACCACATTCTCTTTTGCTGGATGTCTGGTTGAATAAACGAACGAAAGCAAAATGTTTAATGCATAAGATATTTCGAGGCAAGTGCAAATCTCTATAGTCCATGTTGTTTAATATGTTTGTCAACAATATGTTCCTTTTTATGAATAATTACTGTTGTGTTTAATGTTAAAGATATCTAATTCATAAATATGCGCTATTGTGTTAGAATAAAGTAATCAATATGCATTTATCTTTATCATATGCTAAATATATGATGCCGACTCCTTCTAAATGTAATTTTGTCGTATATTTTATTAAAGGTTCATTAGACACTCACATTAAAAACCAAAATATTTTATTTGGTCTCTAGTTATATAGTCCATTGTTTACCAAATACACGTCTCATTTTGCTTCTGTTCAAATAAAATTTAAGTACTTTTCAGACTCCTCGCCAAGCCTCAAAGTTTCATGTGAGTACCATCTCCAGCTTTCTCCAGTTTGTGTAAAGGGTCTTTTCATATGTTAATGATGGGGTATTGTCTTGTTTTACGGTTGTAATGGGGGTTCATCTATATTTTCAATAGAGATAACCTAAATTTATTAAAGCTTTCTAATATTGATATCAGTATATGTTAATCTTGTTGTTTCTAGTAGTATCTATTACATGCAGTTCTGTTAAAAATATAGTATACTGTCCCTTTAATGCAAATGTTGATTTTTGTATCATGTATGAGTTCCACATTGGTTAATCTCCAAATATATTATTGTTAGCATAATTTTCCCCCCTACTCCTAAAAGGACTTTAAACCATATTCATTGTTAAAACAAATGTCTTTCTTAAAAAAAAAACAAAAACAATAATGTCTCTTTAAGAAAATAGACTTTATTTAACACGTCAATATAATTTTTTTTTCAAAATTTATTGTTTGAACAAGTACATGTAGATATACGAACAATCTGCAAATATTATGTTGGCATATGTAATTTTGGTAAAGGGACAGTTTAGAAAACAATTAATGTTTTGCATTATTAAAAAAGTCAATTTTGTAATATCAATGATATCAAAGGTTTCTCAGCAATTAATAATTTGTGTTTATTTAAATTGCTAGCTAAACCTATGAGGTTCGTGTGCTCATTTCTTAGAGCTTGAAGAGTGCATGTAATCATTATGCAATTTGACCACTAGAGGGCATTTGGATAGCATTTGTATATGTAAATCCTTGAGCTCATACAGCATATTTACCATGTATTGATCATTGATGTCTAAAATGTTGTTATGTCAGAACAACAAATAAGTGGTCATTTTTCATAGGCATAGATACAAGGGTAAGCACATAAGTCACACGTATTTCTCCATGGTTTGTTGTTTCCAACTTTATAATGCGTAATACAGTGTTTTCTTTGTAATCAATAATTCTGACTGTCCCTTTAAGCTGTGTTATTGTCATTCAAACAGTAATATGCCATCATGGATAATTATAATGTTAATTTTTTTTGCGATTCGGGAAACAGTTTGGACATCACATCACAGAAACCAATCAATATCATGAACAAGGATAGGCATGTGATGTGGTTTTCACACACTTATAACCCACACTCTGCAAACAATATGCCTCCATGGACCCGGTCCCATAGAAGTAGATTATATACAGAGTGTGGTCCACAAGTGTATGAAAACCACATCACATACCTATCCATTACAAATTAAATAAAAAAAACATTAAACATGAAAACAAATACTTACTTCCTCTTCCTTCCCCTCTTCCAACGGGGCTGAAGCTCTGGGAGGGTCAACTGCCGACTTTGACGAGTTCTCATTGGAGATGTTGTGGGAAGAGTGGAAGGAAGAGTACTGGGACGACCAAGGTGAGGAGGAGGAGATGGGCCGGCAGGAGGAGATGGCCCAGCAGGAGAAGATGGCCCGGCAGGAGAAGATGGCCTGGCAGGAGAAGATGGCCCGGCAGGAGAAGATGGCCCAACAGCAGGAGGCCCAGCAGCAGGAGGCCCATCAGCAGGAGGCCCAGCAGCAGGAGGAACAGCAGCAGGAGGCAGACCAGCAGATGGCGGACTAGGAGGCAGACCAGCAGGAGGCAGACCAGCATGCGCCTCCCGGAAGAAATTAAACATCTCATGTTGGAGATTAAAGGTTCTGTTTTGGCCTTCTTCTATTCGAGTAAGGATGTTTATTATTTGGTTTTGGCCTTCAATGATTTTGTTTTGTCCTTCAAGAATTCTAATTCTGCCTTCTATATTTTGTATCCGGGAGTTACGCATCTTGTCAATGTAGTCTAGTAGAACCCGCACCTCCGCTATTTCCTCTTGTTGTGCACGGCGGGGTGCCCGTGCACGGCGGGGTGCCCGTGCATGGCGGCCTGCTGGTCCTTGAGGGGCCTCTGGTTCCGCGGCCTCTTCCTCTGCTTCCGGGGTCTCTTCGTCAAGGGTGGCCTCTTCATCAAGGGTGGCCTCTTCGTCAAGGGGGGCCTCTTCCCTCCGAGGTGGAGATTCATCCCCACCACTCTCATCCCGGGGAAAAGGAGGAGCCTGTATTTGCTGTGCTGCCTCCTCCCCAGACTCTGTATATTTGAAAAAGAAATAAATGTATATATTAGCATATTTCCAAATAAAGCTTTAAATTACTTAGCTTACGATACAATTACAAATGCAGCCTCATTAATCCACTTTGAAATCTAACAATCAATACGATTTCCGCATTTTCTAAACCGTGTTTGTGATATCTCTGGTCAATCTGAATGTTTTAGCGTTTGTTTTCAGTCTGTTTAAATGCACACCTAACCTATAGCCTAGATACTGATGTAACCGCAAAGTAATTGTGAATGCGTGTAAACAACGTTATAGCTTTAATCTGATCCTTAAAGGGACATGAAACCCAATGTTTTATCTTTCATGATTTAGAAGCATACAATTACAATCAACTTTCTAATGTACTTTTCTTATCTAATTAGCTTCATTCTCTGGATATTCTTTGCTGAAAAGCATATCTAAATATGCTTAGAAGATGCTGATTGGTAGCTGAATATAGCTGCCTCCTGTGATTGGTTCACCGTGTGCATGGCTATTTCTTCATTAAAGTATATCTAAAGAATGAATCAAATTAGGTAATATAAGTAAATTGGAATGTTTTGTAAAATTGTATTCTCTACCTCAATCATGAAAGTAAAGGTTTGCATATAGTGTCCCTTGAAATACATTTGTATGTTAATTTATTCTTAAATGAGCTTACCGTCAGATGAGAATGGCAGGTTCCCGGTATCAATTCCTCCGATACCGACTATATCCACCTCGGAGATGCTGGGACGCAACATTTCCTCCCATCGGCAGTAATTGATTTCCAGTGCAGGGCCGCCACTGGTTCCTGCGGCATGTCGGGCCTCCCGGCTTAACTTTTTCTTAAGATCCATCTTGCAGTCCCGGTATCGATGTTTAATAGAGTCCATATCTCTGTTCCGGCCACCCACTGCATTGACTGCATTCCTTATCTCATGCCAGAGCTTCCTCTTCTCAGTCGGGGTGGTCTTTTGATGCTGCAGCCTCCTATACCTGGCCATATAGGCTTCTACGAGGGCCTCCTTCTCCTCCATCGAAAACCTTGCCTCCCTAGTCGACTTGGCCTTCCCCTGTGACGATGCCCTCTGTTTTCCGGACTGTGAAGCCCTACTCTGTCCGCCACTGGGCCCAGCCACTTGTTCATCTTGAACCAAGTGGCTGGGTCCACCCACCGCTTCCACCCCCGCTTCCTGCCCCCTTCCTGCCCCCCTTCCTGCCCTGTTCCTCTCCCCCTCCCTCTCCTCCCTCCTCTACCTCTCCCCTGCCTGCCCTCCATCTCTTCCCTAAACTAAACCCCAACTAAGCAAACAAAAAGTGAGTGTGATCAAATGAAAGGGGGTCAAAATAAAGAACTAAAAAGACCAAAAAAAGTGCAGAAAGTGTGAAAGGGATATAAATAAAAGAGGGTAAGGAGTATTTAAATGAACAAAATGAAGAAGAAGACTAAAAGGAGGATATGTAAACTAAATGTAACTAGGGGATGGGTATGGGATGGGGTATGGGATAAGAGTAAATGGGATGAAAGGGAATGGGACTACAGGGAATGGGGTATGGAGTGTAGTATGAGAGGGTATGGGGTATGGAGTGTATGTAGTGTTATTGATAAGTGTATGTATGTATTGAATGTGTTTGCGTGTAAATGTTTTAAGTGTACAGAAAAAGCACTCGCACACTCACCCAAACCAACTGTCGTTCACTAACTCACACTAGCACTAACTCTCTAACTCACACTAGCACTAACTCTCTAACTCACACTAGCACTAACTCTCTAACTCACACTAGCACTAACTCTCTAACTCACACTAGCACTAACTCTCTAACTCACACTACCACTACCTCTCTAACTCACACTACCACTAACTCTCTAACTCACACTACCACTAACTCTCAATAACTCACACTACCACTAACTCACTCACGATAACTCTAACTGACTCACACTAATGCACAAAATCTCTAAGCTCCAATCTCCAAAAACCCACCAGCAACACAGTGAAAGAAGCCATGCTTGTGTGGTGCTTATATACCCTGTGTAAATGTTTAATGATGTACCGGTTTGCTTTGTAAATTGTGTTCAGGTATGCTTTATTCTTACTTATTATTTGTGCAATGTGTGTTAGGTGTGTGAATTTGCGCATGCTCATTTGGAGTTAGTATTTGTGGAATGTGTAGAATGCGATGATGTCATAGTGCTCGTTTTCTATAACATTAACCAATAGTATTATGGTTAAATGTTAATTTACGATGGTGTGGTATTAGTGAAGTGTTGTATATGTATGTTTGTCCTAATATATAGTAATGTTGAATGCGATTATTTTGCTACTGTATGTTTTTTTTTTAATTTCCTTGTTGTTATTTTGCGTATTTCCGCATCTTAAAGTATATGCGTATTCCCTGTATTTTATTTAATTAAAATTCCCCCCGCTTGTGAATGTGTAATGCTTATGTGCTTTGTTTAGTGATTGTTGTTGTGACATTTGCGGCGTGTTATTGTTGTGCATGATGTGGTATGCGTCATATGACCGAGCTGTGCGTATTTCTCGCGAGATCGAGTGTTAGATGAAAAAAGTGTTTTTGTTTTCATTTCCATTGATCTCTATGGGAGACTGTCTAACGCGGGCAGGATTCCGCGTGTGAAATACACGCGTTAGGAGTATCGTTAGAAGATTTTGTTTGAACTCTAAATACCGGAGTCAAACAATGCCGTGTGTTAGACAGAAACCACGCGTAGCGTTAGCACCCCATCTACCGCCAAACTCCAAATCTAACCGTAATTATTTTAACTAGGTAGCTATTAAATAGTTCTTAACTATTTAATAGCTTTTGTACCTGGTTAAAATAAATACAAATTTGCCTGTAAAATAAATATTAATCCTAAAATAGCTACAATATAATTATAATTTATATTGTAGCTATATTAGGGTTTATTTTACAGGTAAGTATTTAGCTTTAAATAGGAATCATTTATTTAATAAGAGTTAATTTATTTCGTTAGAATAAAATTATATTTAACTTAGGGGGGTGTTAGGGTTATGGTTAGACTTAGCTTTAGGGGTTAATACATTTATTATAGTAGCGGCGAGGTCCGATCGGCAGATTAGGGGTTAATAATTGTAGGTAGGTGGCGGCGACGTTGGGGGCGGCAGATTAGGGGTTAATAAATATAATATAGGGGTCGGCGATGTTAGGGGCAGCAGATTAGGGGTACATAGGGATAATGTAGGTTGCGGCGGTGTCCGGAGCAGCAGATTAGGGGTTAATAGTATAATGCTGGTGTCAGCGATAGCGGGGGCAGCAGATTAGGGTTTAATAAGTGTAAGGTTAGGGGTGTTTAGACTCTGGGTACATGTTAGAGTGTTAGGTGCAGACTTAGGAAGTGTTTCTCCATAGGAAACAATGGGGCTGCGTTAGGAGCTGAAAGCTGCTTTTTTGCAGGTGTTAAGTTTTTTTTCAGCTCAAACTGCCCCATTGTTTCCTATGGGGGAATCGTGCACGAGCACGTTTTTTAAGATGGCCGCGTCTGTAAGCACCGCTGGTATTTAGAGTTGCAGTGGCGGTAAATTACGCTCTACGCTCCCTTTTTGGAGCCTAACGCACTGAAAACGCAGCCATTCTGTGAACTCTAAATACCAGCGGTATTTAAAAGGTGCGGGGAAAAAAAAGCATGCGTTAGCTACGCGGGTCGTTACCGACAAAACTCTAAATCTAGCCGTGAGAGTGCCCTCCTTTTCCTAGCTTTTATATATATATATATATATATATATATATATATATATATATATCAAAAGTTCAAACTACAGTGTTACCCTCCAATGGTCATCTGCCTGGGTGCATAAATATAGTAAATATTTCCCAAAGCAAATGCACTCTCAGGACTTTTAGTAAAGATTACAAATTAATTGGAACGTTTTCGTGGAGAACTTCCCCTTCATCAGCATGATAACATTGTGACAAACTCACCCTAATATACAGAAAGTGAAGTACAAAATTAATATCAGAATACAAACACCTGTGTATAATCTCAGAAAAGCGCCAGACTATCATGTTGGAACGCAAGCCATGCGTTCCAGGGCAATCACACCCAGAAGTGCACTCAGCCGTGTCACTTCCGGTATAACAAATACATACTAACATTGCATCTTTATAATTCACATGAATTTATCAAAATGTGGGGAATAAAATATAACAAAAATAAAGACAAAAATATTGCAGTGACATCACCTGTTGAACTTATAAGTGCCTAATGTATGCCCCTTATTTTTGTGTTATACATCGGCTATAAATGCCGCTCTATCAAAGTAAACCATGCTCATTTAGTTTAAGAACCCTTGTGTTAAGGGAATATAAGTTACCCCCTTTCTTTTGGTTTTATCTCTCCCATGTCCACTGAGCTGTAAATCTAGGCCTCTTTGCTGGTTAAAATAAATACAAATTTGCCTGTAAAATAAATATTAATCCTAAAATAGCTACAATATAATTATAATTTATATTGTAGCTATATTAGGGTTTATTTTACAGGTAAGTATTTAGCTTTAAATAGGAATAATTTATTTAATAAGAGTTAATTTATTTTGTTAGAATAAAATTATATTTAACTTAGGGGGGTGTTAGGGTTATGGTTAGACTTAGCTTTAGGGGTTAATACATTTATTATAGTAGCAGCGAGGTCCGATCGGCAGATTAGGGGTTAATAATTGTAGGTAGGTGGCGGCGACGTTGGGGGCGGCAGATTAGGGGTTAATAAATATAATATAGGGGTCAGCTATGTTAGGGGCAGCAGATTAGGGGTACATAGGGATAATGTAGGTTGCGGCGGTGTCCGGGGCAGCAGATTAGGGGTTAATAGTATAATGCTGGTGTCAGCGATAGCGGGGGCGGCAGATTAGGGGTTAATAAGTGTAAGGTTAGGGGTGTTTAGACTCGGGGTACATGTTAGCCTATCAGCCAATCGGAATTCGAGGGACGCCATCTTTGATGACGTCATTTAAAGGAACCTTCATTCGGACTTAGGACGTCAGAAGAAGAGGATGGATCCGCGCCGGAGGTCTTCAAGATGGAGCCGCTCGTCATCGGATGAAGATAGAAGATGCCGCTTGGATGAAGATGGTTGCCGGTCCGGATCTCCTCTTCTGCCCGGATAGGATGAAGACTTTGGAGCCTCTTCTGGACTTCTTCTTGCCGCTTGATAGAAGACTTCAGCGGATGATGGATCTCCAGCCCCCGCTTGGGCTTGGATGAAGATTTCGGAGCCTGGATGGATCGGTGATACCCGGTGTGGTGAAGATAAGGTAGGAAAATCTTCAGGGGCTTAGTGTTAGGTTTATTTAAGGGGGGTTTGGGTTAGATTAGGGGTATGTGGGTGGTGGGTTGTAATGTTGGGGGGGTATTGTATGGTTTTTTTTACAGGCAAAAGATCTGAATTCTTTGGGGCATGCCCCGAAAAAGGCTCTTTTCAGGGCTGGTAAGGTAAAAGAGCTTTTCTATTTTAATTTTATAATAGGGAAGGGCATTTTTTTTATTTTGGGGGCTTTGTTATTTTATTAGGGGGCTTAGAGTAGGTGTAATTAGCTTAAAATTGTTGTAATATTTTTATTATGTTTGTAATTAATTTTTTTATTTTTTGTAACTTAGCTTTTTTTATTTTTTGTACTTTAGTTAGTTTATTTATTTGTATTTATTTGTAGGTATTTTATTTAATTAATTTATTGATAGTGTAGTGTTAGATTTAATTGTAGATAATTGTAGGTATTTTATTTAATTAATTTATTGATAGTGTAGTGTTAGATTTAATTGTAGATAATTGTAGGTATTTTATTTAATTAATTTATTGATAGTGTAGTGTTAGGTTTAATTGTAACTTAGGTTAGGATTTATTTTACAGGTAATTTTGTAATTATTTTAACTAGGTAGCTATTAAATAGTTATTAACTATTTAATAGCTATTGTACCTGGTTAAAATAATTACAAAGTTGCCTGTAAAATAAATATTATTCCTAAAATAGCTACAATATAATTATAATTTATATTTTAGCTATATTAGGGTTTATTTTACAGGTAAGTATTTAGCTTTAAATAGGAATAATTTATTTAATAAGAGTTAATTTATTTCGTTAGATTTAAATTATATTTAATTTAGGGGGGTGTTAGTGTTAGGGTTAGACTTAGCTTTAGGGGTTAATACATTTATTATAGTAGCGGTGAGGTCCGGTTGGCAGATTAGGGGTTAATACTTGAAGTTAGGTGTCGGCGATGTTAGGGAGGGCAGATTAGGGGTTAATACTATTTATTATAGGGTTATTGAGGTGGGAGTGAGGCGGATTAGGGTTTAATAACTTTATTGTAGTATCGGTGAGGTCCGGTCGGCAGATTACGGGTTAATAATTGTAGGTAAGGTAGCAGCGACGTTGGTGGCGGCAGATTAGGGGTTAATAAATATAATATAGTATTTTAACTCTTTTAGATATTAAATAGTTCTTAACTATTTAATAGCTATTGTACCTGGTTAAAATAAATACAAAGTTACCTGTAAAATAAATATAAATCCTAAAATAGCTATAATATAAATATAATTTATATTGTAGCTATATTAGGATTTATTTTACAGGTAAGTATTTAGCTTTAAATAGGAATAATTTATTTAATAAGAGTTAATTAATTTCGTTAGATTTAAATTATATTTAATTTAGGGTGGTGTTAGTGTTAGACTTAGCTTTAGGGGTTAATACATTTATTAGAATAGCGGTGAGCTCCAGTCGGCAGATTAGGGGTTAATGTTTGAAGTTAGGTGTCGGCGATGTTAGGGAGGGCAGATTAGGGGTTAATACTATTTATTATAGGGTTAGTGAGGCGGATTAGGGGTTAATAACTATTATAGTAGCAGTGAGATCCGCTCGGCAGATTAGGGGTTAATAAGTGTAGGCAGGTGGAGGCAACGTTGAGGGGGGCAGATTAGGGGCTAATAAATATAATATAGGGGTCGGCGGTGTTAGGGGCAGCAGATTAGGGGTACATAAGGATAACGTAAGTAGCGGCGCTTTGCGGTCGGCAGATTAGGGGTTAATTATTGTAGGTAGCTGGCGGCGACGTTGTGGGGGGCAGGTTAGGGGTTAATAAATATAATATAGGGGTCGGCGGTGTTAGGGGCAGCAGATTAGGGGTACATAAGGATAACGTAGGTGGCGGTCGGCAGATTAGGGGTTAATTATTGTAGGTAGCTGGCGGCGACGTTGTGGGGGGCAGGTTAGGGGTTAATAAATATAATATAGGGGTCGGCGGTGTTAGGGGCAGCAGATTAGGGGTACATAAGGATAACGTAGGTGGCAGTCGGCAGATTAGGGGTTAATTATTGTAGGCAGCTGGCGGCGACGTTGTGGGGGGCAGGTTAGGGGTTAATAAATATAATATAGGGTCGGCGGTGTTAGGGGCAGCAGATTAGGGGTACATAAGGATAACGTAGGTGGCGGTCGGCAGATTAGGGGTTAAAATTTTTTAATCGAGTGGCGGCGATGTGGGGGGACCTCGGTTTAGGGGTACATAGGTAGTTTATGGGTGTTAGTGTACTTTAGAGCACAGTAGTTAAGAGCTTTATAAACCGGCATTAGCCCAGAAAGCTCTAAACTACTGACTTTTTTCAGCGGCTGGAGTTTTGTCGTTAGATTTCTAACGCTCACTTCAGCCACGACTCTAAATACCGGAGTTAGAAAGATCCCATTGAAAAGATAGGATACGCAATTGACGTAAGGGGATCTGCGGTATGGAAAAGTCGCGGCTGGAAAGTGAGCGTTAGACCCTTTAATGACTGACTCCAAATACCAGAGGGCGGTAAAAACCAGCGTTAGGAGCCTCTAACGCTGGTTTTGACGGCTACCGCCCAACTCTAAATCTAGGCCATAGAATCCAGATGTTTCGGTGTCCATACTGACACCTTTTTTAATGGCTGTCTCTGTTTGTTTTTAGAGTCATTAAAAAAGGTGTCAGTATAGACTCGGAAACGTCTGGATTCTATGGATTTTAATCATGTGAATTAAAGGTGAAGTTTTAAATTTATTTTTTAACAATCCGGTCCAGTTAGAGATTTAAATCCATTTCTGTGTTTTGTATGTGTCTTGGGAGATTACATAAGTCTGTGCACCCTTGGGTGGTTCCCAATTAGTTTGATTGAGAGCATGCATTGTTTGGCTGTATTAGAGACCCAGGATGGGAGAAACCTTGATGTGGTCCAGTTTGAGAGTGCAATCCACTTCTGTGTTTTGTATGTGTCTAGGGAGATTACAGAAGCCTGTGCACCCATGGGTGGTTCACACTTTTTTGTTTGAATGAGAGCATGCATTGTTTGGCTGTATTAGGCATCCAGGATGGGAGAGACCTTGACGTGGTTCCTGGGCTTGTCAGATTTGGCCAAATGCTGTAATTAACTCTCCCATTTTTGCTTTTAATTTTAGTTGTGTACTTGCAAGTGAGTGCTAGACTTCCTCTGTGTGTTGTGTTAATTTGTTTTGTCATTTTCCCTATGGGCTTTGCACCCAGATTTGTCTGGGGTTAACTGCCTTGGGCTCTGGGGATTGTGCAGCTACCTGTGAGTGCTATTTATTTTGCAGGGTCATAGGATGTGTACCTAGTCTAATTTGAGAGTGCAGTCCACTTCCATGTTTTGAATGTGTATATATATATGTATATATATATATATATATATATATATATAAAAATATATATATATGTTTAAGTATATACTGTATATGTATACATGAGTATTTATGTGCTTATATACAAACATACATACATATATACACATTAATACACATGTATACACGTAGGGCTAGATTACAAGTGGAGCATTAATTCTGCTTGAGCGTTAACTGCGCTTGAAGAAAGCTTTTTGAACGTGTCCAAATTATAAAGTCTTTCTTTGGAATTATGATGATTTGAAAAAAAGAGAAGGGATTGATATTATCAGAAGAAACAACCAGAAATCAAATGTAGTCCTTCAAACCGCTTTATCTTGGGGAAAATAAGAAAAGGGGAATCACAGGAAAGAGCTGATAATTCACAAACTCTTCTAGCTGACGAAATTGCCAGAAGAAATAAAACCTTCCAAGAAAGCTATTTGATATCTAACTCATGCTTTTGATCAAAGGGAGAAACCTACAAGTTTCTAAGAACCAAATTTAGATTCTATGGAGGAGAAATTGGCTTAATAGCAGGACAAATCCTAACTAAAGCCTGAACAAAATTCTGAGGGCCATATTTAAAGTAACACGCTATTTAGTGCTTTTGCTTGTGCCCAAACACTGACAGAAGTAAATTTTTAACATGCATGGGCTAGTGGGCGTATTAAAAGTTGAAAGTAAAACTTTTGTGTGCAGGTGACTTCAAGACTTTGGATATTGCGACGGTAGTTATGAATCTTTTATATTCCTTTTTAAATAAATATCCTGATAATTTGGTATTACTTGTATTTTGAATTTGAACAGCCCATATTCGCTCTGTCTATGTTGACGATAAAGCAAATATAAGCTTTTTTGGAGCTTTTCTGGATATTTAGGGCTCGATTTATCAAACATATTCTTCTACATTTCCGCCTAAAATCACGCCGTCGTAATTTATCTCCTATTTCTCTTGTAAGGTGTCTCCAGTCCACGGATCATCCATTACTTGTGGGATATTCTCATTCCCAACAGGAAGTTGCAAGAGGACACCCACAGCAGAGATGTAATATAGTTCCTCCCCTAACTGTCATAGCCAGTCATTCTCTTGCAACTCTCAACAAGCAAGGACGTTGTAGGAGAGAGTGGTTAAATATAGCTAGTTTATTTTCTTCAATCAAAAGTTTGTTATTTTTAAATAGTACCGGAGTTGTGCTATTTTATCTCAGGCAGTAAATAGAAGAAGAATCTGCCTGAGGTTTCTATGATCTTAGCAGGTTGTAACTAAGATCCATTGCTGTTCTCACATATGTCTGAGGGGATTACACAGATGAGGTAACTTCAGCGAGAGAATGGCGTGCAGTTTATTCTGCTATCAGGTATGTGCAGTTATAATTTTTTCTAGGGATGGAAAACACTAGAAAATGCTGCTGATACCGGATTAATGTAAGTTAAGTCTGAATACAGTGATTTAATAGCGACTGGTATCATGCTTACTCCCAGGGGTAATACCCTTATGATATTTACAATATAAAACGTTTGCTGGCATGTTTAATCGTTTTTATATATGCTTTGGTGATAAAACTTTATTGGGGCCTAGTTTTTTCCACATGGCTGGCTTAAATTTTGACTAGAAACAATTTCCACTGTTGTAGTATAAAAGTTACAGTTGGTGCAGTTAAAATTACAAACTGTGACATCCAGGTTCCCTCAAAGGCCCTCTGAATGCTATAGGACATATCTAAAGGGCCCAAAGGCTTTCCAAAGTCATTTATTGGGGAAGGTAGGGCCACAGCTTGCTGTGGCAGTTGGTTGTGATTGTTAAAAAACTATTCCTTTTTTTTTTATCTGTTTTTTTAACTAAGGGGTGCAATGCTCTGTTAGCTTATTATACACACTGTAAAAATTTCGTTTGATTTACTGCATTTTTTCACTGTTTTTCAAATTCTGACAAAATTTGTTTCTCTTAAAGGCACAGTACCGTTTTTTATATTTGCTTGTTAACTTGATTTAAAGTGTTTTCCAAGCTTGCTAGTCTCATTGCTATTCTGTATAAACATGTCTGACATAGAAGAAACTCCTTGTTTATTATGTTTAAAAGCCATGGTGGAACCCCCTCTTAGAATGTGTACCAAATGTACTGATTTCATTTTATGCAATAAAGATCATTTTCTGTCTTTAAAAAATTTATCACCAGAGGAATCTGACGAGGGGGAAGTTATGCCGACTAACTTTCCCCACGTGTCAGACCCTTTGACTCCTGCTTAAGGGACTCAAGCTCAAATGGCGCCAAATACATCTAGGGTGCCCATAGCGTTTACTTTACATGACTGGCGGCAGTCATGGATAATACACTAAGAACCGAAGACACAAAGAGAGAGGCGCACAAATGTGTGTATCGATAGAGATAAGGGAAGCACACACTTCAGAGGATTTGTACACAGGGTACTCACACTTTAACACAGCACACCAGTGTGCTTGTGGAAACGTGCTGGCAATCAGAGCTGGCCAGCTTGCTCTCTCCGGCTAATCTTCAGTTGCTGCGACTCTCCGATAAATGAACTGTCTGGTAGTGGTATGCTCACAATCAATCTCCAGGCTCAAGTTGGTTAAAATAAACTTAAAACTTTTATTGCACAGAGTTGACAGGCATATATAAACAAGTTTAAAATTGCTACGCGTTTCTCGGCCCTCCTGGCCGTTTCATCAGGTGCCTGATGAAACGGCCAGGAGGGCCGAGAAACGCGTAGCAATTTTAAACTTGTTTATATATGCCTGTCAACTCTGTGCAATAAAAGTTTTAAGTTTATTTTAACCAACTTGAGCCTGGAGATTGATTGTGAGCATACCACTACCAGACAGTTCATTTATCGGAGAGTCGCAGCAACTGAAGATTAGCCGGAGAGAGCAAGCTGGCCAGCTCTGATTGCCAGCACGTTTCCACAAGCACACTGGTGTGCTGTGTTAAAGTGTGAGTACCCTGTGTACAAATCCTCTGAAGTGTGTGCTTCCCTTATCTCTATCGATACACACATTTGTGCGCCTCTCTCTTTGTGTCTTCGTTTTTTAGAAAATACGTGTTCCACTTGGGATCGGTTTGGAGAGTGCAGCCGAAAAGGGGAAGGGAAAATAAGAAAGGAAAAAAGTGTTCAAGTGATTCTATCCTGGGGTTGAATCGGATCCACAGGACTTCATATATATCAGTTGACACTGGGACATTTCCATCACGGACTTCCAATCAAACATCATTTAATGAGGTTCCACTTTCCATTTCTTTTAATATTGTAAGATTGTTTTATATGACCCAGCATTGATATATTAGAAACATTTTGTTATAATACAAGTTTTGTGTATATAAAATGTATACTATACTTTAATTTACAAATAGTTTCGCACGAGCGCCCTCTGGTGACCCAGTGGTCATTACTATGGATAATACACTGTCAGCGGTATTAGCCAGACTACCTGAACTTAGAGGTAAGCGAGATAGCTCTGGGGTGAGACAAAATGCAGAGCATACTGACGCTTTAAGAACCATGTCTGATACTGCCTCACAATATGCAGAAGCTGAGGAAAGAGAGCTTCATTCAGTGGGTGATGTTAATGACTCAGGAAAGATACCTGATTCTAATATTTCTACATTTAAATTTAAGCTTGAACACCTCCGTGTGTTGCTTAGGGAGGTTTTAGCTGCTCTGAATGACTGTGATACCATTGCAGTGCCAGAGAAATTGTGTAGACTGGATAAATACTTTGCAGTGCCGGTGTGTACTGATGTTTTTCCAAATACCTAAAAGGTTTACAGAAATTATTAATAAGGAATGGGATAGACCAGGTGTTTCCAATAGACGCCACCACATGGGACTTATGGCAGACAGTCCCTAAGGTGGAGGGAGCAGTTTCTACTCTAGTAAACCGTACTACTATCCCTGTTGAGGACAGTTGTGCTTTTTTTTTTAGATCCAATGGATAAAAAATTAGAGGTTACCTTAAGAAAATATTTATTCAACAAGGTTTTATCCTACAGCCCCTTGCATGCATTGCTGCGGCGTACTGGTTTGAGTCTCTGGAAGAGGCTTTACAGGTAGCGACTCCATTGGATGACATACTTGGCAAAATTAGAGCACTTAAGCTAGCCAATTCTTTTATTCTGATGCCATTGTTCATTTGACTAAACTAACGGCTAAGAATTCTGGTTTTGCTATACAGGCGTGCAGAGCGCTATGGCTTATATCATGGTCAGCTGACGTTACTTCAAAATCTAAGCTACTTAACATTCCCTTCAAGGGGCAGACCCTATTCGGGCCTGGTTGAAGGAGATTATTGCTGATATCACTGGAGGAAAAGGTCATGCCCTTCCTCAGGACAGGTCGAAATCTAGGGCCAAACAGTCTAATTTTCGTGCCTTTCAAAACTTCAAGGCAGGTGCGGCATCAACTTCCTCTAATAATAAACAAGAGGGAACTTTTGCTTAATCCAAGACGGTCTGGAGACCAAACCTGACCTGGAAAAAAGGTAAGCAGGTAAAAAAGCCTGTTGCTGCCTCTAAGACAGCATGAAGGAACGGCCCCCTATCCGGGAATAGATCTAGTAGGGGGCAGACTTTCACTCTTTGCCCAGGCGTGGGCAAGAGATGTTCAGGATTCCTGGGCGTTGGAAATTATATCCCAGGGATATCTTCTGGACTTCAAAGCTTCCCCCCCCAAAAGGGAGATTTCACCTTTCACAATTATCTGCACACCAGATAAAAAGAGAGGCATTCTTACACTGTGTACGAGACCTCCTAGTTATGGGAGTGATCCATCCAGTTCCAAAGGAGGAACAGAGACAGGGTTTTTACTCAAATCTGTTTGTGGTTCCCAAAAAAGAGGGAACCTTCAGACCAATTTTGGATCTAAAGATCTTAAACAAATTCCTCAAAGTTCCATCGTTCAAGATGGAAACTATTCGTACCATCCTACCACTGATCCAGGAGGGTCAATATATGACTACAGTGGATCTAAAGGATGCTTATCTTCACATTCCGATACACAAAGATCATCATCGGTTTCTCAGATTTGCCTTTCAAGACAGGCATTACCAGTTGTAGCTCTTCCCTTGGGATTAGCTACAGCCCCAAGAATCTTTACAAAGGTTCTAGGGTCGCTTATGGCGGTCCTAAGGCCGCGGGGCATAGCAGCAGCCCCTTATTTAGACGACATCCTGATACAGGTGTCAAACTTCCAAATTGCCAAGTCTCATACGGACGTAGTACTGGCATTTCTGTGGTCGCATGGGTGGAAAGTGAACGAGGAAAACAGTTCTCTATCCCCACTCACAAGAGTTTCCTTTCTAGGGACTCTGATAGATTCTGTAGAAATGAAAATTCACCTGAAAGAGTCCAGGTTATCAAAGCTTCTAAATTCCTGCCGGGTTCTTCATTCCATTCCGCGCCCTTCGGTGGTTCAGTGTATGGAAGTAATCGGCTTAATGGTAGCGGCAATGGACATAGTGCCGTTTGCGCGCTTACATCTCAGACCGCTGCAACTATGCATGCTCAGTCAGTGGAACGGGGATTACACAGATTTGTCCCCTCAACTGAATCTGGACCAAGAGACCAGGGATTCTCTTCTCTGGTGGCTATCTCGGGTCCATCTGTCCAAAGGTATGACCTTTCGCAGGCCAGATTGGACAATTGTTACGACAGATGCCAGCCTTCTAGGTTGGGGTGCAGTCTGGAACTCCCTGAAGGCTCAGGGATCGTGGACTCAGGAGGAGTCTCTCCTTCCATTAAATATTCTGGAACTAAGAGCGATATTCAAGGCTCTTCAGGCTTGGCCTCAGTTAGCAACTCTGAGGTACATCAGATTTCAGTCGGACAACATCAAGACTGTAGCTTACATCAACCATCAAGGGGGAACGAGAAGTTCCCTAGAGATGTTAGAAGTTTCAAAAATAATTCGCTGGGCAGAGATTCACTCTTGCCACCTATCAGCTATCCATATCCC
Organism: Bombina bombina; assembly: GCF_027579735.1. NCBI lineage: Eukaryota > Metazoa > Chordata > Amphibia > Anura > Bombinatoridae > Bombina > Bombina bombina. The sequence goes on along the minus strand of NC_069500.1, from coordinate 1,346,317,546 downwards.
AGGTGTAGAGCACTGGGAGGCAGATTTTCTAAGTCGTCAGACTTTTCATCCGGGAGAGTGGGAACTCCATCCGGAGGTATTTGCACAACTGATTCATCGTTGGGCCAAAGCAGAACTGGATCTCACGGTGTCTCGCCAGAACGCCAAGCTTCCGTGTTACGGATCCAGGTCCAGGGATCCCAAGGCGACACTGATAGATGCTCTAGCAGCGCCCTGGTCTTTCAACCTGGCTTATGTGTTTCCACCGTTTCCTCTGCTCCCTCGACTGATTGCCAAGATCAAGCAGGAGAGAGCATCAGTGATTCTGATAGCACCTGCGTGGCCATGCAGGACCTGGTATGCAGATCTAGTGGACATGTCATCCTTTCCACCATGGTCTCTGCCTCTGAAACAGGACCTTCTACTTCAGGGTCCTTTCAACCATCCAAATCTAATTTCTCTGAGGCTGACTGCCTGGAGATTGAACGCTTGATTTTATCAAAGCGTGGCTTCTCCGAGTCAGTTATTGATACCTTAAGACAGGCACAAAAGCCTGTCACCAGGAAAATTTACCATAAGGTATGACGTAGATATCTTTATTGGTGTGAATCCAAGGTATACTCATGGAGTAAGGTCAGGATTGCTAGGATATTATCTTTTCTCCAAGAAGGTTTGGAAAAAGGATTGTCAGCTAGTTAAGCGTCTGGCAGATGTTCCAGACGTTCAGGCATTTTGTCAGGCTTTAGTTAGAATCAAGCCTGTGTTTAAACCTGTTGCTCCACCATGGAGCTTAAACTTGGTTCTTAAGGTTCTTCAAGGAGTTCCGTTTGAACCTCTTCATTCCATAGATATCAAGCTTTTATCTTGGAAAGTTCTTTTTTGGTAGCTATTTCCTCGGCTCGTAGAGTCTCTGAGCTATCTGCCTTACAATGTGATTCTCCTTATCTGATTTTTCATACCGATAAGGTAGTCCTGCGTACCAAACCTGGGTTCTTACCTAAGGTGGTATCTAACAAGAATATCAATCAAGAGATTGTTGTTCCATCCTTGTGTTACACAATCTGGACGTGGTCCGTGCTTTAAAGTTTTACTTACAAGCTACTAAAGATTTTCGTCAAACATCTGCTTTGTTTGTTGTCTACTCTGGACAGAGGAGAGGTCAAAAGGCTTTGGCAACCTCTTTTACTTTTTGGCTAAGAAGCTTAATCCGCTTAGCCTATGAGACTGCTGGACAGCAGCCTCCTGAAAGGATTACAGCTCATTCCACTAGAGCTGTGGCTTCCACTTGGGCCTTTAAAAATTAGGCTTCTTTTGATCAGATTTGCAAGGCAACGACTTGGTCTTCGCTTCATATTTTTTCAAAATTTTACGAATTTGATACTTTTGTTTCTTTGGAGGCTATATTTGGGAGAAAGGTTTTACGGGCAGTGGTTCCTTCCATTTAAGTTCCTGCCTTGTCCCTCCTTTCATCCGTGTACTTTAGCTTTGGTATTGGTATCCCACAAGTAATGGATGATCTGTGGACTGGATACACCTTACAAGAGAAAACACAATTTATGCTTACCTGATAAATTTATTTCTCTTGTGGTGTATCCAGTCCACGGCCCGCCCTGTCATTTTAAGGCAGGTAATTTTTAAATTTAAACTACAGTAACCACTGCAACCTATGGTTCCTCCTTTCTCGGCTTGTTTTCAGTCGAATGACTGGCTATGACAGTTAGGGGAGGAACTATATTACAGCTCTGCTGTGGGTGTCCTCTTGCAACTTCCTGTTGGGAATGAGAATATCCCACAAGTAATGGATGATCCGTGGACTGGATACACCACAAGAGAAATACATTTATCAGGTAAGCATAAATTGTGTTTTATCATTCACAAATACGCCTAAAAATGTGCAAATACGACTGCAAAATTCTCACCCTTCACTGTCCCTCGCTTAGGCGCACATTTGCGCCAAATAAAGCATTAAAACTTCCTTTTCCGGGTGTATATTCAACAATATGACCTACTTCTCTCCAAAATATATATTAATCATTGTTTTGCGCCGTTGGAGAATCTAAAGTTCTCCTACTAATACGACCACTAATGTTCTCCCTAAAGACATAGGTGAACATTCAATTTACTCCATTTTTTGGGCGCCCAAAGATGGATTATTTCCTGATTTTGTCTGCTATTTCTTTAGCAAGGGGCCATGAAAGTCGTCCACATGAACCTATTTTGCCAATACGTAGACGGCAAAGAGTTCCCCAAGTGTTTCTACCCTGTTGTGGACTACAGGCATTATCTGATTACGAGATTAAAAAAAAAGATTTGGGATAAATAGGAAGAGCATCGAAAATCTATATGTTCTAATACAGAATGATCTAGAGCCACAGACCAGAAAAACAAGGGCAATCCCTGGAATGCTCAAGTTATTGGCATTTCCTATCTACAGGGTCATTTCAGGCTGTGTCCAGTGCAGTGGTAGGCATGAGCCAGCCTTCTTTTTGCAGATATTTGAGGACTGTTTTAAAAGCTATTCTGAAGCATCTCAATAAATGTATCTATGTGCCAAGGAATGTCCATGAATGGCACCAAGTAAAGGCTGTTTTTTATCAAGTTGCAGGCATTCCAAATGTCCTAGGTGCAATTGATTGCACACATATTGCACTTTGACCACCTGCTTCCAGGGAGGAGCAATATAGAAACAGAAAACACTGCCACTCTCTCAATGTTCAGGCAGTGTGTGATGCCAACCTTCGATTTTGGGCAGTAAGATCAGGATTTCCACGGTCATGCCACGATTTTCACATCTTAAAGCAGTCTGCTTTATTTACAGCATTTGAACGTGGAGACATGCCACATGGTTGGCTATTGGGTGAATATGACATTTTTTATAATAATAACCCTTTTGTTTAATTATTAAATTGTCATTGTTAAACCTTTTATTTAACTATATAAACCTGTAGTCACATATCCACCCTTATTTAAAAAGTCCATCCATTTTTGCATTCATTCAAACATTTATTCTATATCATCGTTTCTATTTCTAAGTAACACATAATTGTTTACATATATATTTTTATATATTTGGTTATTATTTTATTGTTAATTTATATACATATTAATAAGATTATTTATATTATTGAATTTCATTATATTTTTGTAGGTGACAGCGGGTATCCCTGTAGGCCCTGGCTCTTGACACCTGTACCAATTCCTCATACACGCTCTGAAATCAAGTTTAACGAATATCACAGGTCAACAAGGAGTGCAATTGAGCGAACATTTGGGATACTAAAAATGAGATTCAGAGTTTTGGACCATTCTGTTGGTGATCTTGTAACGACATAAATCTGGTGTCATGCATAATGCATAATATTGCTATTGCCCAAGGAAATCTAGAGGAGGTGTGTCTGGAGGATGTGCCTGAAGATGTTTATGCTCCTCAGGAAATTATCAGACATACCACTAGAGCTGGAGTAGAAAATCGTTTGGAAATCATTGAAAGATTTTTTAGATGTAAGTCTATATCTATAAAACTGTATTAACATGTTAATATTGTTTCCAAAATCTTATTAATTACAATATTTTTTTATTCTTTTTCAGGAAATTTTCGCGAGTGGCTGATGTTCTAATAATGTTTGTAATTATTTGGATTTAAATAATAACTATCTTTGTTTCATTTTTTTCAGATATTTTCAATAGATAGATAGATAGATACCTTTATGTATATTGATTTATATATATATATACTGTATATATATATATATATATATATATATATATATATATATATATTTCTATTTTATTTTTAATAAAAATTATATACTTTGTTACCAAAAAGTTTAGTTGTGTTATTTAAATCTTGAATTACTTTATAAATTGTGAAATAACGTTTTTATTAAAATCTATTAACAGTTTATTAACCCCTTAACGACCAAGGACGTACGCCACACGTCCTAAAAAAAAATACAGTTAATGACTGAGGACGTGTGGCGTATGTCCTTGGTCTGGAAAGCAGCTGGAAGCGATCCTGCTCGCTTCCAGTTGCTTTCCGGTTATTGCAGTGATGCCTCGATATTGAGGCATCCTGCAATAACCTTTTTTAGCAATCCGGTGCAGCGAGAGCCACTCTGTGGCCCTCTCTGCACCGGACATCACCGTCTAAATCCGTTGGTGGGTGGGAGCCGGTTCGGGAGGCGGGTGTCGGCCATCGATGGCCCTGATGATGTGTAGGGGGGCGGGATCGTGGACGGGGGTGATCGGAGGCGCGCATGGGCGCGCGTGCACGGGAGAGCGGGGGCGGGCGCGTGCACGGGGAGGGAGCTGGTGGGAACTGCTACACTACAGAAAAATTATGTATGAAAAGTTTTAAAAAATAGTTTTAGTTATATAAAAATACATTAGACAGGGGGTGGGGGGTTGGTCTGTTGGGGGGGGGCGAGCTACACTACAGAAATAGAACATAACAATTAAAAAAAAAACATTTCTCTTGCAAACTGGGTACTGGCAGACAGCTGCCAGTACCCAAGATGGCCCCCAATAAGGCAGAGGGGGGGGGTTAGAGAGCTATTTTGGGGGGGATCAGGGAGGTTGGGGGCTAAGGGGGGATCCTACAAAGTAGCATATGTAAACAAAGTAGCATATGTAAGTATTCTGCCAGTACTTAAGATGGCGGGGACAATTGTGGGGTGGCGGAGGGAAGGGAGCTGTTTGGGAGGGATCAGGGGGTCTGATGTGTCAGGTGGGAGGCTGATCTCTACACTAAAGCTAAAATTAACCCTGCAAGCTCCCTACAAACTACCTAATTAACCCCTTCACTGCTAGCCATAATACACGTGTGATGCGCAGCAGCACTTAGCGGCCTTCTAATTACCAAAAAGCAACACCAAAGTCATATATGCCTGCTATTTCTGAACAAAGGGGATCCCAGAGAAGCATTTACAACCATTTGTGCCATAATTGCACATGCTGTTTGTAAATAATTTCAGTGAGAAACCTAAAATTGTGAAAAATGTAGCGTTTTTTTTTTAATTTGATTGCATTTGGCGGTGAAATGGTGGCATGAAATATACCAAAATGGGCCTAGATCAATACTTGGGGTTGTCTACTACACTACACTGAAGCTAAAATTAACCCTAGAAGCTCCCTACATGCTCCCTAATTAACCCCTTCACTGCTGGCATAATACACGTGTGGTGCGCAGTCGCATTTAGCAGCCTTCTAATTAGTAAAAAGCAAAACCAAAGCCATATATGTCTGCTATTTATGAACAAAGGGGATCCCAGAGAAGCATTTACAACCATGTATGCTATAATTGCATACGTTTTTTGTAAATAATTTCAGTGAGAAACCTAAAGTTTGTGAAAAAAATTGTGAAAAAGTGAACATTTTTTTTTATTTGATCGCATTTGGCGGTGAAATGGTGGCATGAAATATACCAAAATGGGCCTAGATCAATACTTTGGGATGTCTTCTAAAAAAAAATATATACATGTCAATGGATATTCAGGGATTCCTGAAATATATCAGTGTCTCAATGTAACTATCGCTAATTTTGAAAAAAAGTGGTTTGGAAATAGCAAAGTGCTACTTGTATTTATGGCCCTATAACTTGCAAAAAAAGCAAAGAACATTGGGTATTTCTAAACTCAGGGCAAAATTTAGAAACTATTTAGCATATGTTTTTTTTGGTGGTTGTAGATGTATAACAGATTTTGGGGGTCAAAGTTAGAAAAAGTGTGTTTTTTACCATTTTTTCCTCATATTTTATAATTTTTTTATAGTAAATTATAAGATATGATGAAAATAATGGTATATTTTGAAAGTCCATTTAATGGCGAGAAATACGGTGTATAATATGTGTGGGTACAGTAAATGAGTAAGGGGAAAATTACAGCTAAACACAAACACCGCAGAAATGTAAAAATAGCCTTGGTCCCAAACGGACAGAAAATGAAAAAGTGCTGTGGTCATTAAGGGGTTAAACACAATATAGCAACATTAAAATAGTAAACTCTTAATAAACATACAAACAAAGGTAATAACTTAAAGTGCACTAAATTGGTTATAGAATTATTATTCTGGATGTCACCTATTCATGAACTCCAACTTTTTCATATAATATTCCTTTTGAACATTTAACTGTTCTTTAAGTATATAATTTCTTTCTTTTTGTAATTCAATCATTTCCTTAAAAAATTCATTCTGTTTATTGCGAAAAGACAATGCCATATCTGTCAATCTTTCAACTTCATTAGGTCTCTCTTGTTGATCTATTTGAGATTGTTGGGCATCCTCAATCTCTTCCTCACATTCAGATTCAGGTACTTGTGGTGTCTCAAGTTGTGATCGACTTATTCCCTCTACTTGGGTTTTATCATCATTCTCTGGACAAACTGAGTCCTCCACAAGTGGTTCTAAATTTATTTCTATTTCATCTATGATTGTAAATAAATAAAATTTTACATAATTTTTGGATATAAAGAAAAGAAAAGAAAAAAAGGTCAATACTTACCATCAAATGACAACAACTAGGCAAACTAGTTGTAACTGAGAGTACAACAAAGTTTTAAAGAGAGAATAAATCCACTTATGTATTATGAAATTTTAACTCTAATAAATTCATAAAGTGTTCAAACTAATAAAATCGTTCCCAATCATTCATACATTAAAGTTTATTATTTCAACTAAGGAACTCACACTCATACAGTAGCAAAGGCTGTGAATTAAAACCACTTAAACTCTGTGGTTTGCATAATAGCCATTAAGTAAATATGTTCACTGTTAAGTATCCTCAATCCGTTGGAATTTAAGTTAACTAAGCCCTTACAATCCGAGGGCTGTATTAATTTTTACAAATAGCAATAAAGGATTAGAGGATATAATTTTAACCACTTAGTAAACTAATTTTCCACAAGAGTAAGCAAAATTAAAAACGGACAACAGGAGAGACAAAGCTGCCCCTGTCGGACCCCTGACGCGCGTTTCATGAACCATGTCAAAAATTGGAATATGACATTGTTAGTAATCATAAATATAGGCTAAAATGCCTTAATGTAACCAAAGAATTTAATTGACACTTTACTGCACTATAGATCACTAAGGGTACTAAATTATATCAATTAAGCACTTTGCACGTGGGTTCATGTATAGTGTAATAATCACTATATTGGGATACTTGAAATCGATGCCCCTGATAATATTTATTCACATATACACTATTTTCAAAGTTTCACTTTTATAATGTGTCTCTATTAACCACATTTTTATTAAAGTAACGTTATATTGTTACTTGAAGAATAAGTCACATCCCATGTTTGATTTTAGCACAAGAGTATTATGTTTTTTGTTTAGCAAATTTCGTCAGAGAGATTAAGTTTCTCCAATGCAACACATAAGTGTCAGGTTGGGTACTCAAACTCACACTCTAATAACATTAGAGTAGCTACACGTTAAAATTCTAATTGTCTATATTTCCCTCACATTTTTATATTATAATTTCTTATATTTATTTTGATTCTCTGTCGTATATTATATGTCTTCACAATTCCAGTATTTTTCAAGGCATTGAACCTTTTCTAATTTTATAAATTCCTGGTTCATATTATGCTTTTTTCCATTCAAGCATAAAGGATTTGTTGTCATGATTATTGGCTTAATATGATATCAGTATTATTACAGTAATAACGCCCTTCTAGCACTTAATATAAGTCAATATTATTTGTAAGAAAGTAAACAACTAGTTGACAGTATACACTGATATGTACCTTAAAAATTGTGGTCCGCAATATAACAAGAATAAGTGGCTAGTATAAATATAAAATACTTATTTAATATATATATACTCGTTTCAATATGACGCTTGCAATTGTCATATAATAAATAAAAATATAACATCGATTAACTGTTGTTTAATAATGTAAGACAGAGTAAGAATATACTTTGCGAGTTTGTGAATATCAACGATGTATATTACATAAATCCCATTTGGGATAAATTGAGCCATTAATGTACAACATGGATTGGAATCCCTCGCATGCGTTATATTACACTTCGCATTCATATACTTTATTATTGACCCGTCCCTGATTTAATAAGAGCTAGTAATCTATAAGATCGCAAATCAAAATCTATATAATGGTATATTAATCGAGTTATAACCTGTCAATTTTGATGTTTACAAATAACGCTTAGCCATTCGATCGTCCAATCACATTAGCCCAAATCTACACACCCACTATAGGTATGACAAGCGTGTTGTGGATTGGTGTTGCCTCTATGACCAAGCGATGACCAGATACACACCCTTTATTTAATCCTGAGTTCCTCCTACGTAGGATGATGCTAAGACTGACAAGACAATCAGCCAATCATAAGGAGCCAACTCCCATTCGCGTATCCAATCCGGTGTCAGTGGTGGGCATTTTGACTAAATAAAAGACGCCGAGTAGCAGCGGCCCGCACCCCCTCTGAGGAAGCGTTCGTGAAACGCGTGTCAGGGGTCCCACAGGGGCAGCTTTGTCTCTCCTGTTGTCCGTTTTTAATTTTGCTTACTCTTGTGGAAAATTAGTTTACTAAGTGGTTAAAATTATATCTCTAATCCTTTATTGCTATATGTAAAAATTAATACAGCCCTCGGATTGTAAGGGCTTAGTTAACTTAAATTCCAACGGATTGAGGATACTTAACAGTGAACATATTTACTTAATGGCTATTATGCAAACCACAGAGTTTAAGTGGTTTTAATTCACAGCCTTTGCTACTGTATGAGTGTGAGTTCCTTAGTTGAAATAATAAACTTTAATGTATGAATGATTGGGAACGATTTTATTATTTTGAACACTTTATGAATTTATTAGAGTTAAAATTTGATAATACATAAGTGGATTTATTCTCTCTTTAAAACTTTGTTGTACTCTCAGTTACAACTAGTTTGCCTAGTTGTTGTCAGTTGTTTCAGTGAGTAATCCATTCCAGGTTTTGCTTTTTTACAAAATTTAAAATTCTAGTATTTTGAATATCATTTGCAATAGTAAATACAAGTAAAACCTGGTACTATTTTTACAACTCTACTCCCCCCAACCCCTTATCTCTAAACACTTACCATCAAATAATATAATTGATGAATCCTGCATTGTCTGCAGTAATTCTCTTACACCTGTAAAAATAAATACATTGATATTAATATTAGTGATGTCGCGAATAGTTCGGCGGCGTATAGTTCCCGGCGAACATAGCATGTTTGCGTTCGCCGCGCGGGCGAACATATGCGATATTCGATCCGTCCCCTATTCGTCATCATTGAGTAAACTTTGACCCTGTACCTCACAGTCAGAAGGCACATTCCAGCCAATCAGCAGCAGACCCTCCCTCCCAGACCCTCCCACCTCCTGGACAGCATCCATTTTAGATTCAGAAGCTGCATTCTTAGTGAGAAGAGGGACAGTGTAGCTTCTGCTGATAAATAGGGAAATCAATATCTAGGCTTGTGTATTCAGTGTCCACTACAGTCATGAAGGACTCATCTGATCTCTGCTGTAAGGACAGCACCCCAAAAAGCCCTTTTTAGGGCTAGAACATCAGTCTGCTTTTTTTTTTTTTTCCTGTGAATTCTAATTGCAGTTGCCTGCCTGCCTGCCAGCGTGTGTGTCAGGCTCACAGCGTATACTGTGCCCACTTGCCCAGTGCCACCACTCATATCTGGTGTAACAGTAGTGTACATTTAAAAAAAACAATACTTTTTTGACTGTGAAATAATAGCAGACAGCTGCCAGTACCCAAGATGGCCGCCAATAAGGCAGATGAGGAGGGTTAGAGAGCTGTTTTGGGGGGGATCAGGGAGGTTGGGGGCTAAGGGGGGATGCTACACCACAGCATATGTAAATATGCTAAAAAAATAAAAAAAAATAAAAACCTTTTATTTTAGTACTGGCAGACTTTCTGCCAGTACTTAAGATGGCGGGGACAATTGTGGGGTAGGGGAGGGAAGGGAGCTGTTTGGGAGGGATCAGGGGGTCTGATGTGTCAGGTGGGAGGCTGATCTCTACACTAAAGCTAAAATTAACCCTGCAAGCTCCCTACAAACTACCTAATTAACCCCTTCACTGCTAGCCATAATACACGTGTGATGCGCAGCAGCATTTAGCGGCCTTCTAATTACCAGAAAGCAATGCCAAAGTCATATATGTCTGCTATTTCTGAACAAAGGGGATCCCAGAGAAGCATTTACAATCATTTGTGCCATAATTGCACAAGCTGTTTGTAAATAATTTCAGTGAGAAACCTAAAATTGCGAAAAAATGTAAGTTTTTTTTAAATTTGATCGCATTTGGCGGTGAAATGGTGGCATGAAATATACCAAAATGGGCCTAGATCAATACTTTGGGTTGTCTACTACACTACACTTAAGCTAAAATTAACTCTACAAGCTCCCTACATGCTCCCTAATTAACCCCTTCACTGCTGGGCATAAAACACGTGTGGTGCGCAGTGGCATTTAGCAGCCTTCTAATTACAAAAAAGCAATGCCAAAGCCATATAAGTCTGCTATTTCTGAACAAAGGGGATTCCAGAGAAGCATTTGCAACCATTTATGCCATAATTGCATAAGTTTTTTGTAAATAATTTCTGTGAGAAACCTAAAGTTTCTAAAGTGTGAAAAAGTGAACAATTGTTTTTTATTTGATCGCATTTGGCGGTGAAATGGTGGCATGAAATATACCAAAATGGGCATAGATCAATACTTTGGGATGTCTTCTAAAAAATATATATATATACATGTCAAGGGATATTCAGGTATTCCTGACAGATATCAGGGTTCCAATGTAACTAGCGTTCATTTGGAAAAAAAGTGGTTTTGAAATAGCAAAGTGCTTCTTGTATTTATTTCCCTATAACTTGCAAAAAAAGCAAAGAACATGTTAACATTGGGTATTTCTAAACTCAGGACAAAATTTATAAACTATTTAGCATGGTTGTTTTTTGGTGGTTGTAGATGTGTAACAGATTTTGGGGGTCAAAGTTAGAAAAAGTGTGTTTTTTTCCATTTTTTCCTCATATTTTATAATGTTAGGTGATTTATGCCCTTTATGGATTAAAACCAGACTCTGCATCAACTATGTAATTTTCCATGGGAGTTTTGCCATGGATCCCCCTCCGGCATGCCACAGTCCAGGTGTTAGTCCCCTTGAAACAACTTTTCCATCACTATTGTGGCCAGAAAGAGCCCCTGTGGGTTTTAAAATTCACCTGCCTATTGAAGTTTATGGCGGTTCGCCCGGTTCGTCCGTTCGTGAACATTTGTGAAAGTTCGCGTTCACCGTTCGTGAACGCAAAATTTTAGTTTCGCGACATCACTAATTAATATACATGTTAATCTACATTCAATAATAAATTGGCTGTATATGTGTGTTGAAGACAAATATAAAAAAAAAAAAAAAAATTTTTGACATTGTTAAAGTATATTCAATATGTTAAAATTTAGAACTCCCAATTATTTAATTTTTATTAAAAAAATTTTGTTTATGTATAATTTCGATTATATGCACTCACATATGAAAAAGAAACAAACATTTTTTTTAAAATGTAAAGTAATAGCCCACACTTCGTTGGAAGCACTGCACTGTGTCTGTATATATTCCCTTCCAAAATGATCATTATATAAGATAATAAAATTTTAAATTTTAAATAGTATGTGGTTCACAGATTTCAATATTCACAAAATGTCTAAAAAGACACTTTAAATTTCCTAGTATATACAGGAAATGAACACTGTTCAGTATAAGGGGCACCATCATTATGTAACATATCTTGAACTGTGGGCCCCTACATACTTTGTATTTTTATACCCATGATTTATATTGACAAATAGCTTTTGAAGTGTATGATACACTGAAATCAATTACAATTCATTGTCCATTCTTTTCCATTCTACAAATCATATATACATTTCACTTCTATATTACTATATACTTACTGACAGTTTCTTCTCTGCATGTTATATCACGTGATGTTGATGGTTGCTGCTCTTGAGAAGTCGATTCAGACTCGAATGGTTGGTCCACCTGGGCATTTTCTAATTCTGTTTAAAACGCCTCTTCATGTTGTTCTATAAAGTACATATAAATTAAATTTAAAAAAATCATATAACATAAACTCAAAAAGAAAATACACAAAAAACATTTTGTAACAACAAGAAATTATATATTTACCTCTGAAATCCATTGTATCCAATGGAACATCCAGTCCCACCACGACAGCATCAACCATCCTGGCATACAGCATCTGTTCATAGTCCAGAAGTTCTGCCCTATATGCAGGGCCTCCACCCATTCCTTTAGATGACTGTTTTTCCTTACAGACTTTTTTCTTAATATTCTTACGAATATCATTCACCCTCTTCCTACAGGCCGTGACGTCTTTAGGAAAACTACCCTCCGCTGACACTGCACGACTAATTTTTTCCCAAATTGCCTTCTTTCTTTGAGGGTTTATAGATTTTGCTTGATATCCGATAATAGCATCATAATGTTCTATGACAGCTTCAACCAAGATACAGTTTTGACGATGAGTAAACATCACACTTCTGCCACTTTTCGTCTTTCCAGATAGTCCGGTAGCCATCGCAATATTAGTTAGATAAATGGTGCAAAAAAAAAAGGTATACTCTTTGTTTGAAGTAAAAATAATGTATTGAACAATTAGAGCAATCACAAGTTTTGTTCTAGAAAGTTATTGAAATGGGGCGTAATAAACTATAGGAATAGATTAAACCAATAATTTACATAAAATTATTATCTACAATTTGATGGGACAAAAAAATTTCCAAATCGAAGCAGCAGATAAAAAAACAACATATCCTTTATTCCTTTAAAAACATGTGCAAAGGACATACAGCAATATGGACTGGGTTCAAGCAAAAGAACTCTGACCGGTTTCGGTCATATTGACCGTAATCATAGAATAGCACCTTTTATACTGAACAATCCATATTCATTGGTTAAAAACATTTTGTGTATTGCTGATCACCTTAACCCCATACATACCAAATTTCCCTTTAAACACAGATTGGGAAATGAGCAATGTAATGTGTGCATAGCTACATGAATACAAAAATTGCAGACAATAAAAATGAAGAAACAAATATAGAGAGTACAATCTAGAGAATTTGTACAATTTCGCAGAGAACAATATAAGTTAGAATATTTAAAGCAGTGAGGCTTTAGAATTAAATGAGTTATTTAAATCAATGCTTAAAAGGAGATATACAAACATGTTATTTTCAACACAAGCATTCATGTTTTGATCATTATATATGGTAAAACCAAAAAACAAAATATCTTTAATATTGCTTGACCACGCTCATTGTTAATAGAGGAAGAGATAATTTCTAACTGCCTCTTAATATATAGAGAAGTGGCAAGCACAGTAAAGATAAACATGAACAAAGAAGCAAGGAAAAATAAGTGTACATATAAACGGGCCTATAATAATTAATCAAATTAACAATAACCTTGTAGATAGATAACCAAACACACTATCGAAACGTACATTAGGATAAAGTGTGTGTTACTAAATTACACGGTATGTGTTGTTTTATCTATGTGTTTAACCAATGTAAACTTATGGGTCAGTGAGATCTGGACACATAGACCTATTAAAAAAGGCTCATATATTCACTTGCCTAGAAAAGGATTTCATATATGTCTATACTCCTAATGCGATTATTTCTGCCAGTAATTTATGATGTCATATTCAGAGTTATATGGTATTAGACATTTAGTTTTAAAAATCCAATATGTTTCTTGTTTACATAGTATAGATAGCTTATCACCGCCCCTTGGTGGTGTAGTTATCTGTTCTATGGCTTGCCATTTAAAGGACGTGACGTCCTGGTGGTGAGAATCTATAAAGTGGGTAGAAAGTGCTGAACAAGTACGTTTATTGGAAATGTAAGAAAGATGTTCTCTTATGCGTTTACCTACTTTTCTGGTAGTTCTACCTGTATTCAATTATGTAAATTACAAATGTACTTTTGCAGTTGACACAGCCTTTGGTATTAAATTCTTCTCCTGTTACATGGGACTTGAATGTTTGTGAAATATTTATGTGGTCACAAGAGGTACAAACTTTTTTACCACATTTAAATGTGCCATTATGTCTCAACCAGGATGACACTTGAATGTTTATCACTCTTTAACATACTTGGGGCTAAGATGTTACCTAGGGTCACGTTTCTTTTTGGGATAAACATACAGCCCTGTTCAATTATGTCCCTTAGATCCTTATCTCCCCTTAGTATTGGTAAATTCTTTTCAATGATTTTGCAGACTTCACCGTATTGAGAGGAGTATGAAGTGATGAATTTAAGACTCTGTTTTGAATTTGTAGAGTTTCGTGTTGATTTATCTAATGCACTTGCCCTATTGATGTCCTTAACTTCAAAAAATGCTTTGTCTATGACTCTAGTGGGATAACCCCTTTTTTGCATTCTCATTTTTAGATCTCTGCTCTCCATTCGAAAGGCATCCTCATGCGTGCAATTTCTCTTTGCCCGCAGGAATTGACTTTTCGCAATTCCTTTGAACACATGTTTCGGATGGCAACTGCGGGCATGTAGGAGACTGTTGCCCGAAATAGGCTTACGGTAGACAGCAGTGATAATGGTTCCTCCTTCTGGATTACCTATAAGTGAAATGTCAAGAAAGTTAATGTTCTTTTTTTGCCAATCATAGGTGAATTGTAATCCTACCTATTGTCATTTAGGGTGGTAACAAACTCCTTAGCAGTTTCAGAGTCAGATGACCACACTATCAGTAGGTCATCAATGAACCTGACATATTTCACTATGTGCTCAGATGGGGTGGTACTACCTCCATAGACGTGGCCCCTCTCCCACCAACCCATGTATAGGTTGGCATAGGAGGGGGCAAATTTAGCCCCCATAGCAGTGCCACGTCTCTGGAGGTAGTAGCACCCCTGAAACATGAAGAAATTGTGTTCTAATAGAAACTTCACAATTCTTACAATCAGATTTTTAGAATTAGCTGGAAGATCAGTGAATAAGTCCAAGAAAAAACTCAATGCTTGCAGACCCTGGGTGTGAGGGATGGAGGAGTACAGAGACACGGCATCAATGGTGAGCCAACTGTACTCCTCCCTCAAAGTCACCGTCTCCTGAACCTGCAATGCATGGGAAGTATCTCGTATGTAACTGGGTAACAACAAAACCATGGGCTGTAGAAAATCATCTACCCATTTGGATAGGGGTTCCATTAAGGAACCTATACCAGCCACTATAGGCCTCCCTTTGACCTCACATATGCTTTTATGTACCTTTGGGAGGTGGTGGAAGATGGGTGTCACTGGATCTGTGACCATACAATGGTTAGCTGTTTCTTGATCCATGAGACCCTCCTCCACCACCTCATCCAAAAGATGTGATAACTCTCTAGAGTATATAGTAGTAGGATTTCTGGATAAAACGGTGTAAGTTTCCAAATCTCCAAGTTGTCTTAACGCTTCATTTACATAATCAAGCTTATCCATGACTACCACACTCCGGACTGCCTAATCACAATCTCTTCATTCTTTTGTAGATTGAGTAGTGCTTCTCGTTCCCTGTTAGTCAGGTTAGAGGGACTGGAGTGTGAGGAATCACTAAGTTTAGTAAGGTCCTCAACCACCCTCTCATGAAACACCTCCAGAATTTTTCCTCTAGCCTGAGTAGGATAGAATTGCGATTTACTTTTGAGTCTAGGTGCAACCTTTTGGACCTGTGAAGAACTTATTTCATAGTTTTCTCTGCTTAGGTCTTCATGTGTTACTAAAGCACACGTGTCTTCAAAGGAAGTGTGTTGGCTAACATTGGTATTTTGTATAGGGAAAGTCATGACTTCTGGAGTTAGTTGTGCTTTGTCTCTATAGAATTTTCTCAGAGTTAAATCTCTTGTCAATTTGTTCAAATCTAATATGGTCTGAAAAAGATTGAACTTTCTAGAAGGGGCAAAGCCCAAACCCAAATTGAGAAGTCTGGTTTCGATTTCTGTGAGCTGATAGCTGGAGATATTAATCACCATATTTATTGGTATTTTTTGATCTTGGAGTTTTTCCCTCTGAGTGTATATCTCGGTTGCTCTGCTGTTTCCTTGGTGTTTTTTGTTGCTACTGTCGTGACTCCACCTCCCCCCCCTTGAAATTGTTTGGGGACCTCTTGAAAAACCTGGGAGTGGGATTTTTGAGTTTGAGAATGGCTTTGTGTTTGGGCACTGGTTTTCAATCTAGCTCCCTGATCAGTATGTGTCTTAAGGATGCTTTTTTGTGTATTAGTTCCTAAATTGGAAATAACAGAATAATTAGCTGATTCTTCTATTTCTGAGAAGGCCTCATCCCCTGATACACATTCAAAACTGGATGCAAACCGGTCCTCATCTGTGAGGTCATTCTCTGAATCAGAGAATGTCACCTTTTTAAGGTTACTTGCTGTATCCTGGTTTGCATCCTGTTTAGATTGGTTGGTATTTCGTTTGTATCTGCGCCTTCTGTTTTTGTTCTTATTTTTCTTATTACTGTGTGGCAATTCTTCATTGTCTGCTTGGTTATACCATGACCTATTTCGCTGTTTACGCCTCCATACATAAACAATACCTAGAGAATAATCTTTTTGATCCCTAAGAAATTTAGTATGTTTAGTTTGTATGACCAATTGTTTTTGATTCCTCTATGGTTTGTTTGTAAATGTTGTCAAACTTGGTGTATACTTCACAGCTAGTAAATCTAGACATTTCTAATTCAATATTTGCAATTTTAGTTTTTGTTTCACACAGTAATACATCCTTATACTCAATGAGAAGAGAAATCAGTTTCAAAGAACACTTTGTGAGTGCTTGATTCCATCTATCTATATACTGCTGATCTTTAATATCATAGGTAGGAAACTTGTTGAGCCTAAGGCCCCTGGGGATCATTTTTAAACCTAAATATTTAGTTAGTATCCATTTGTCCCATTTTAATCTTTGCTCATTAAGTTTTAGATATTCAAAGTCCTGAAATAAATCTCCCAGTTTGATATTAGGTGTGTCACAATTGAAGACATCCTCTAGATCTAGACAGTCCAAATTGTCTTCATCAATGTCCTTGTATGTATGGGTATTATCCATGATGGGTAAGTCCTGTTTACCTCTGAAATCCATAGTATCCAATGGAACATCAAGTCCCACCACGACAGCATCAACCATCCTAGCATACAGCATCTGTTCATAGTCCAGAAGTTCTCCCTATATGCGGGGCCTCCACCCGTTCCTTTAGATGACTGTTTTTCCTTACAGACTTTTTTCTTAATATTCTTACGAATATCATTCACCCTCTTCTTACAGGCCGTGACGTCTTTAGGAAAACTACCCTCCGCTGACACTGCACGACTAATTTGTTCCCAAATTGCCTTCTTTCTTTGAGGGTTTATAGATTTTGCTTGATATCCGATAATAGCATCATAATGTTCTATGACAGCTTCAACCAAGATACAGTTTTGACGATGAGTAAACATCACACTTCTGCCACTTTTCGTCTTTCCAGATAGTCCGGTAGCCATCACAATATTAGTTAGATAAATGGCGCAAAAAAAAAAGGTATACTCTTTGTTTGAAGTAAAAATAATTTATTGAACAATTAGAGCAATCACAAGTTTTGTTCTAGAAAGTTATTGAAATGGGGCGTAATAAACTATAGGAATAGAATAAACCAATAATTTACATAAAATTATTATCTACAATTTGATTGGACAATAACAATTTACTTTATTATTATTGGTCAAATACTTATTATTTTTAAATTGATTAAACTGTATAGAATATCAATATATATCAACGAAGCTTAACATTTATATGTATTTAATTTAAGTTAGTATGTGAACATTTTACATAATAGATATCCTAAAAAAAAAATTGAAACTCTGCAAACAATGTATCTACTGTCAAAATATAGTGCACGGTATTGCACATTTTGTAAAACCTTTATTTATTTAAATTTATATGAATAAATGTAACGATTTTATTAATATTTCCACAATAATTAAAAATAAATAATTTTTAAGGCGATTCCTTACTTAATTTATACATATGAATTCAGTTTTTATGTGGGTATACATTACTGTGCAATTACATTCACAATTAGTTCCGTTATTGGGTGTAGTTTTATGGTTACAAAGATATATACAGACATTGATGATGAATCGTTCCAAGACGTTTTCCATAGGAGAATTACTGATCATAACATATACAATGGAAAAGTATTTTCCGAAAAAAAGGAAGGGGATTTTCGCCTTGGATCAAGATAGACGTAATCCAATTTATGTGAGATGGTGCGACGGGTTAGACGTTTGTCTGGGCATAATAGGACTAGAAAACAATGCCTCAAGAGATATAACGATCTAATCAGGAGACAATCTAAATTAAGGACCCTTATAAGAACTTATGTTAGGAAATGTAAGTATTTATATAATTTCAGATTGAGCTCGCATTCTATTGGCTGATCGGAACAGCCAATAGAATGCGAGCTCAATCTGATTGGCTGATTGGATCAGCCAATCGGATTGAACTTGAATCTGATTGGCTGATTCCATCAGCCAATCAGATTATTCCTACCTTAATTCCGATTGGCTGATAGAATCCTATCAGCCAATCGGAATTTGAGGGACGCCATCTTGGATGACGTCATTTAAAGGAACCTTCATTCGTCGGGAGTTCGTCGTGGAGGAAGGATGTTCCGCGTCGGCAGGATGAAGATGGAGCCGGAAGAAAGAAGATTGAAGATGCCGCTTTATAGAAGACTTCAGCCGGATGGAAGACCTCTTCAGCCCCCGCTTGTATAAAGACTTCAGCCGGATGATGGACCTCTTCAGCCCCCGCTTGGATGAAGACTTCAGCCGGATGAGTGAAGATGACTCAAGGTAGGAAGATCTTCAGGGGGGTAGTGTTAGGTTTTTTTAAGGGGGGTTTGGGTGGGTTAGAGTAGAGGAATGTGGGTGGTGGGTTTTAATGTTGGGGGGGTTGTATTTTTATTTTCCAGGCAAAAGAGCAGAATTCTTTGGGGCATGCCCCGCAAAAGGCCCTTTTAAGGGCTGGTAAGGTAATAGAGCTGGTATCTTTTAAATGTAGAGTAGGGTAGGGAATTTTTTTATTTTGGGGGGCTTTGTTATTTTATTAGGGGGCTTAGAATAGATGTAATTAGCTTAAAATTGTTGTAATCTTTTTATAATGTTTGTAAATTATTTTTTTATTTTTTGTAACAGTTCTTTTTTTATTTTTTGTACTTTAGTTAGTGTATTTATTTGTATTTATTTGTATTTATTTGTAGGTATTTCTATTTAATTTATTTAATTTATTTAATGATAGTGTAGTGTTAGGTTTAATTGTAACTTAGGTTAGGATTTATTTTACAGGTAATTTTGTATTTATTTTAACTAGGTAGCTATTAAATAGTTATTAACTATTTAATAGCTATTATACCTGGTTAAAATAAATAAAAAGTTGCCTGTAAAATAAATATTAATCCTAAAATAGCTACAATATAATTATTATTTATATTGTAGCTATATTAGGGTTTATTTTACAGGTAAGTATTTAGCTTTTAATAGGAATAAGATTTAATTTATTTCGTTAGAATAAAATTATATTTAATTTAGGGGGGTGTACTGTTAGTGTTAGGGTTAGACTTAGCTTTAGGGGTTAATACATTTATTAGAGTAGCGTCGAGGTCCGGTCGGCAGATTAGGGGTTAATACTTGAAGTTAGGTGTCGGCGATGTTAGGGAGGGCAGATTAAGGGTTAATACTATTTATTATAGGGTTTTTGAGGCGGGAGTGAGGCGGATTAGGGGTTAATAACTTTATTATAGTAGCGGTGAGGTCCGGTCGGCAGATTAGGGGTTAATAATTGTAGGTACGTGGCAGCGACATTGGGGGCGGCAGATTAGGGGGTAATAAATATAATATAGGGGTCGGCGATGTTAGGGGCAGCAGATTAGGGGTACATAGGGATAATGTAGGTTGCGGCGGTGTCCGTAGCAGAAGATTAGGTGTTAATAATAATATGCAGGGGTCAGCGATAGCGGCGCGGCCGATTAGGGTTTAATAAGTGTAAGGTTAGGGGTGTTTAGAATCGGGGTTCATGTTAGGGTGTTAGGTGCAAACTTAGGAAGTGTTTCCCCATAGGAAACAATGGGGCTGTGTTAGGAGCTGAACGCTGCTTTTTTGCAGGTGTTAGGTTTTTTTTCAGCTCAAACTGCCCCATTGTTTCCTATGGGGGAATCGTGCACGAGCACGTTTTTGAAGCTGGCCGCGTCCGTAAGCACCGCTGGTATTTAGAGTTGCAGTGGTGGTAAATGATGCTCTACGCTCCCTTTTTGGAGCTTAACGCAGCCCTTCTGTGAACTCTAAACAAGCGGTATTTAAAAGGTGCGGGGGAAAAAATACACGCTTAGCTAACGCACCCCTTTGGCTGCAGAACTCTAAATCTAGCCGAAAGAGAATCAATGAATATTTTTTTCATGTGGAAATAACATTTATGTGAAATTCATCAAATTTTTTGGGTCTGTGTGTTTTGTTCATAATAAACAGTTTTTTTTTAGTAATTATTTATACAACATAAAACTGTTAACATGTATATTAGTCCTGAGGGTGGAGGTGATACAATGGAAATATAACAGTTGAGGTATATCTTTGAAATACATTGCACATGTTATAAAAAATATTGAAGTTATTGCATCATGGTAATTACTGTATTACCTAAATAAGTGACAAAGTTAAAAAGGGATAGGAAAGACAAAAATTAAATTGCATGAGTCAGATAGACAATCTAAATTTAAGACACTTTTAAATTCAAATATATCTTCAAATGTGCATTCTTCAAAAAAATATCCTTTGTTAAAAAATTAATAAGCACATATCAAACACTAGTGGTATCTTCTGGTATATTCTTTTTTCTCTTGTGATTGTCTTAGATATTTACATCTTTCTGTCAGTATTGCAATGCTGTCCCTTCAGCAATCGATAAACAGAGAATGGATAAAATGTGATAATATAATTCCATTTTATTAAAGTTTTGGAAAATTGTATGTTAAAGTAAATGTTGTGTTTTGCTATCCCTTATTATAAATTTTTGTTCTATCATCGAACATATAACAAATTATTATTTCACAATGATAAATCTTATAGATCTTATAGATTTAAAAAAATAAAAAATTGGTGTACATCGATTTATAAATATATTTCAATACACTATTCAAACATTTAACAATTATTTCAATTATGCGCTATAATTTAACTAGTTTTTAATAATAAATATGGAGCAAAAATAAGAATAATAGAGAGATTTATCAATATCACGCCACATCTCGACTTTGAAAAGTAACGTAAAAATACGACCCATTTTATGATAAATAACAGCGCACATGTGCGCTGATCCGATGGTGAAATGCAGAGAGCTTGGAGGAGAACTGAAAGGAGAACTTGAACAAAGTTTGATAAATCAAGCCCTTAAGGTGGTGATAAGAATTTAATAGGACTTTCAGTCGTATATTTCTCATCCCGTTTTATATCGCATATCTATTTTATGGATCCATTAATTTTTATGTTGTAATTTTTTCTGTGCAGATGTCCCTATTGTTTTTATAGTTGTTTATTTTGGATGTAAACACTGTGCTAATATTATATTTGCCCGCAAACGGGCACATTTGACCATAGATCAGACCTCTGGTTAATATTCAAAAAGTTCCCCAAATACCCTCAAAATAGAGGGTATTATAGTTTTTTATTTAAAAAAATGTAGCATCCACAGTTTTGAACATGTGTAGTTTCCCTAATTTATAAATTGAGGCTTTGCTTAGCAGGGGCTTAAGATATCAGGCTCTTCATGTGCTGGGACTTCAGAAAAGATACACAAAAAAATCCAGATTTACTGTGTCATTTCTGGATCTATTACCTACTGCCAGGGATAGGCACGAACCAAGACTGTGGCGGACATTTTCTAAAGTAAAAACCTTAGTGAAGGACACCAAGGTACATTTTAAATAAAAAACATCATTATATAGTGCTGAATTTTATTATACTGATGCAGATACCACTGATCCTATAACCAGCCCTCCTCTGGCTAAACCCATGTGCGAGTGTCAATTCTGTGTCTTTGTATAGTGCTGGGTGTTATTATACAGATACAGATACACATTCATTATTTCACTCAGGCTTTATTTATTCCATAACTTATAACCCAATATCGCTTGCAGTCTCTTGACAAGCCACTAACTTTATTCAGTGTGCTTAGAGGAATGTGGCTGCACCTCACTGACGAGACCCATTGGAGGCTGAAACGATCATCTGGGGTTGTTATGTTCCTTGTTCAGACGAGAATTACCTGGTATTTTGGGGCTGGACTGACCTTAATTGGCGGGATCAGACTGATATACTTCAGGAAAGTTTTCCTTTGTGAAAGCACACTGGTCTAAAAGAGGCTGCTTCCGGGTGGTAAATCGCCATAGAACTAGCTGATGAGCTGTTGTTCATACCTGGTAGAGCGCTACTCTCTTTGTATGCAAATTAATATGACCCTGGGGAAGTCTCCCTATTGGTGATGGAGGAAAACAGACGTGGACTGCTTGCCCAGTGTGCTTAGAGGAATGTGGCTGCACCTCACTGACGAGGCCCATAGGAGGCCGAAACGATCGTCTGGGGTTGTCATGTTCCTTGTTCAGAGGAGAATTGCCTGGTATTTCGGGGCTGGACTGACCTTAATTGGCGGGATCAGACTGATATACTTCAGGAAAGTTTTCCTTTGTGAAAAGCACACTGGTCTAAAAGAGGTTGCTTTCGGGTGGTAAATCGCCATAGAACTAGCTGATGAGCTGTTGTTCGTTCCTGGTAAAGCGCTTCTCTCTTTATATGCAAATTAATATAACCCTTGGGAAGTATGGGGGAAACCAGACGTGGACTCCTTGCCCAGTGTGCTTAGAGGAATGTGGCTGCACCTCACTGACGAGGCCCATAGGAGGCCGAAACGATCGTCTGGGGTTGTCATGTTCCTTGTTCAGAGGAGAATTGCCTGGTATTTCGGGGCTGGACTGACCTTAATGGGCAGGATCAGACTGATATACTTCAGGAACGTTTTCCTTTTTGAAAAGCACACTGGTCTAAAAGAGGATGCTTCCGGGTGGTAAATCGCCATAGAACTAGCTGATGAGTTGTTGTTCGTTCCTGGTAGAGCTTTTCTTTCTTTGTATGCACTAACTTTATTCACTCTACATATTCTCCCTTTCCTATTAATTAACCAGAAAGAAAAGATATACTAAGGTTGTGAATCACAAGCTTAGTATATCTATTCTTTCTAATTAAATACTACTTATAATAAACCTCAGGTGCTGGTTAAAATGCTTTACCTTTGCATATAAAGCACCAGGGACACAGTGGCAGCTTGCTTCTTGAATCTTCCCTCTCTCTCAGAGTCATTTTCCCGATACTAAGCGGCATCACGTGGGAGTGGCCACAATCTAGGCTGAAATGTTTAAATATGTATAATTAAAAACCTTTTCCACTCTGGAGTGCTGCATGGTGATTGGCTATATGTGCAGCGGCTTATAAATAGCTGCCCCTATTTGGCCACAGCAGAGGAAATAAGATAAACAATAAAGATTTTCAAGGTGTGTCCTGGGCCTGAAAAACAATGCAGCTTTTTCTAACTAAATGATCTTTTAAAATATTTTAAAACATTTATTTTACAATCAGATACAATGCATAAATAAGAAAAAAAAATACTTTAATTTCCCTTTAAAATACCAAATAGCCAATAATTCAAAGTGTAAATGTCATCCCCTTTAAAGGGACATAAAAATGCAAAAAAAAATGCTCTAATGTACTAGTTAATTTTATTATTGCACTATTGCTTGTATATAACCATTTGTCTAACCCATAAGTGCACTGCTTGGACTTAGTTGAGCCCATCTGATAAACCAACAAGAGACCTACAGTATGTGTATTGCTAGCTCCTAATAGTGCATCGCTGCTCCTGAACATATCTAGGTATGCTTTTCAACAAATCATTCCAAGAGAAGAAAACTAGGAATTTTTAAATAAAGGGGTAGATTTATGAAGCAGCATATGCTGCTGTTTCCACGCGAGCCTTCTGGCTTGCCGGAAACATAAGTTAAGAAGCAGCAGTCATAAAACCGCTGCTCCTTAACTCATCCGCCACCTCTAAAGTGTGGCGGACTGCAATCATCCAGATTGGATATAATCGGGATGATTGACACCCCCTGCTCGCGTCCCATTGGTCGCGAATGTGCAGGGGATGGCATTGCAAAAGCATTTCACCAGAAATGCTTGTGCAATTAAAAATGCAGACAGCGTATGCTGTCAACATTTAGCGATGTCGCGCAGACATGATCCACTACAGCGGATCATGTCCGCCCAACATTTGATAAATCTACGCCAAAGTCTCATATTGCACGCTCTATCTGAATCATGAAAGTTTCATTTTGACTTTCGTGTCACTTTAATATTTTACATAACACAAATCTAATGTTTCATATTTTAACACATTTTTTTTATAAATATGAGGTATGAGCTAATGCCATACAGATATGGGCATACTCGGTGCTAGAAAATGTTATAAAAACTAGTGTTCCTAATGCTATGGTCATACATTATTGTATACAGTATGTAAAATTCTATTTTTAAAAAACAATAAGTCACCAGGCATTTTAATGTCCTTTATAATCTAAATCTTTTACAAAATCTACACTTGAGTAGCATGTTTCCCCATTTATGCATGAGGCAGAGGTCAGTGCCTCTGAATAATCACACATTCTTTATCTCACGTCTACATTTGCTTTGTTTGGCATAACTGCATAATATCTCAATGATTTATTGCAATCCAAAAAAAGGAGGAATAAAGATTATGAAGGCTGAAAATTGGTTTAAATGCTTGTTTTTTTTTGTTTGTTTTTTTATAGTATTAGACTCTCTTTTTAACATTTACACTCAATACTATCTAGAATCAGAATGTTGATTGTATGCAAACAAAATATTTTATATACAGTATATATATATATTTATTGTATATATTTGGATTATTAAATGCATAGCAAACAATCGCCTAGATTACGAGTTGTGCGGTAGGCTGAAAAAGCAGCGTTAACAGATCCTAACGTTGCTTTTTCCCTACCGCTGGTATTACGAATCTTGCAGGTTTAGGGTCCCCGAACACTTTTTTGGCCTTACCGCAAAACGACTTATGTAAACTTCATAAACCCTTTTTTCTATGGGACTTCCATAGCGCTGGTATTACGAGTCTGTCCTGGGAGGCCAAAAAGTGAGCGGTACAACCTACCCCGTCAAGAGTCCTACCGCTTTTCAAAGTCAGTAGTTATGAGTTTTACACTACAACGCCGTAGCATAAAACTCATAACTAAAGTGCTAAAAGTACACTAAAACCCATAAACTACCTATTCACCCCTAAACCAAGGCCCTCCCACATCGCAAACACTATAATAAAAATGTGAAACCCTAATCTTCCGCTCCGGACATTGCCGCCACTATAATAAACATATTAACCCCTAAACCGCTGCACTCCCGCCTCGCAAACACTAGTTAAAAGATATTAACCCCTAATCTGCCACCCCTAACACCACCTACATTATACTTATTAACTCCTAATCTGCCGTCCCCAATGTCGCCGCCACTATATTAAATGTATTAACCCCGAAATCTAAGTCTAACCCTAACCCTAACACCCCCTAACTTAAATATAATTTAAATAAATCTAAAGACAATTACTATAATTAACTAAATAATTCCCATTTAAAACTAAATACTTACCTATAAAATAAACCCTAAGCTAGCTACAATATAACTAATAGTTACATTGTATCTAGCATATGGTTTATTTTTATTTTACAGGCAAGTTTGTATTTATTTTAACTAGGTAGAATAGTTACTAAATAGTTATTAACTATTTAATAACTACCTAGCTAAAATAAATACAAAAGTACCTGTAAAATAAAATCTAACCTATGTTACAATAACACCTAACACTACACTACAATTAAATAAATTAACTAAATTAAATACAATTAAATTAATTAAATTAAATTAGCTAAATCACAAAAAAACAAACACTAAATTACAGAAAATAAAAAACAAATTACAGATCTTTAAACTAATTACACCTAATCTAATAGCCCTATCAAAATAAAAAAAAGCCCCCCCCAAAATAAAAAAAAAACCTAGCCTAAACTAAACTATCAATAGCCCTTAAAATTGCCTTTTGTGGGGCATTGCCCCAAAGAAATCAGCTCTTTTACCTGTAAAAAAAATATACAAACACCCCCTCCAACAGTAAAACCCACCACCCACACAACCAAACCCACCAAATAAAATACTAACTAAAAAAAACTAAGCTCCCCATTGCCCTGAAAAGGGCATTTGGATGAGCATTGCCCTTAAAATGGCAGTTAGCTCTTTTGCGGCCCAAAGCCCTAAACTAAAAATAAAACCCACCCAACACACCCTTAAAAATACCTAACACTAACCCCCTGAAGATCGACTTACTGTTCTAAAGACCGGACATCCACCCTCATGGAAGCGGCAGAAGTCTTCATCCAACCGGGCCAAAGTCCTCAACGAAGCCGGGAGAAGTCTTTATCCAAGCCGGGCAAAGTGGTCCTCCAGACGGTATCTTCTATCTTCATCCATCCAAAGCGGAGCGGCTTCATCTTCGCCGAATGTACGCACAGTTGAAGTAAAAAAAAAATTATATATATATTATACAGTATATACTGTATGTATATTTGTGTATATATATATATATATATACATATTGATACAGACTTTGCCTTTATATCCCTCACTGCAACCTACACTAGGCCAGATTATGAGTGGAACGCTATTTAGCACTTTCTCTAGAGTGCTAATTGCGTTTTAAGTAAACTTTTTGCGTGCGTCGGGTTTTGCTCGTATTACGAGTTAAAGTAAAAAGTTTTAAAGCTCACACTAATCTGAGGCGCGAAAAAAAGCCAAGCTTACAATATTATGCGCTATATCCTATTCCCCCATGGAAGTCAATAGAGCAAAAAAAGTGGTGCACTAACCCGACATAAAAATATTAATATAGATGAAAATATGGATATTTCACATTCCAATGTTCTGCACATAGCAGAATATTTTCTATTTATTCATAAATACACATTTCTACATATATCTGATGGTATTTTGGTACAATATACTGTATATCTATACCTATATATACACTGTATATATACATGATTATATATAGATATAGATATTTACTTATATATATATCTATAAATATATTTTAAAATAAATAGAAAATATTCTGCTATTTGCAGAACATTGGAATGTGAAATATTTACATTAAATAAACATTATAACACTTTATTAAATATGAATTATGCATTAATATGGTTTTTCATGTTTTCATCTACTTAACTGCAAAGGGCTCCAATGCACTTTTATATATGTCTATACAGTAGATGTCTACATATGTATTTATGTGTTTATTTCTGTATATATGTCTGTAAATAGATATATACACATATAAATAGATAAATACATCTGTACACATATATAGACATATATAAATACATACATATCCATCTTTAAAAAATGTATATGTATGTACATTATCTCGCAAAAGTGAGTACACCCCTCACATTTTTGTAAATATTTTATTATTTCTTTTCATGTGACAACACTGAAGAAATGACAACTGCCTTGCTAAGGAAGCTGAGGGTAAAGGTGTTGGACTGGCCAAGCATATCTCTAGACCTAAATCCTATTGAGCATCTGTGGGACATCTCAAACAGAAGGTGGAGAGCCCAAGGTCTCGAACATCCACCAGCTCTGTGATGTCGTCATGGAGGAGTGGAAGAGGACTCCAGGGGCAACCTGTGAAGCTCTGGTTAAATCCATGCCCAAGAGGGTTAAGGCAGTGCTGGAAAATAATGGTGGCAACACAAAATATAAACATTAATGGCTGTGTGTCGGGTTATTTTGAGGGGACAGCAATATCACACTGTTATACAGGCTGTACACTCACTACTTTACATTGTAGCTAAGTGTCATTTCTTCAGTGTTGGCACATGAAAAGATATAATAAAATATTTACAAAAATGTGAGGGGTGTACTCACATTTATGAGACACTGTATCTTAATGTTAAAGCCCTTTGCCTGCCTTTTTTTTTTCTAAAACCTGAAATCTGATATCTTTGAGCCTTTATAACTTTTGTGTGCAATATTTTTGTTTTTAATAATTTTTATTAGATGATGTTATCATGGGTGTAACTAAACTTTGTACTGTGTTTTCGATGTGTGAAACTTTTATGTTTCTCGAAACAGTAAACCAGAGCTCTGAAGTCACTGTAATCATTTTTAGCATAAATCGTGTTTACTTTCAACTCATAATTCCAGCACAATTTAAGCTGCGAGCAAACCATCACGAAAACCTGATATTGCTTCCGTGCAAACGTTTGCGCTTCATTTGTAATCCAATATATCTTGACAACTGCAACAAAAAGTGTGAAAAAATATTTTTTTATTTAAAATTGTAATAAACCAGGTTATAAATAGTAGTATTTGTGTGCGTTTCCCTAAACTCTACAAAAAAAAGAAGACGGTATCCATATATAATGGCCTTTCATATAGTTATATCATTTTGATCTGCACATAGGACTCCCATGAGCCTGTGTGCAAATAAATGGCTATGCATTCACACCAGGTGATCACTATTACCACAGTGTTCAACTGGCAATTCAAATTTATATAGGGACTTTATTTTAATGAGGGGCTTAGGGGCTTTAAACAGATGTCTTGGGTGTCTCTAAGCCATTTTGATGGCCTGTTATAATGGTATATACATATGTGTTTAGTGCATTAAAGACTGGCAAATATATATATATTTTTAAATGTGCTTAACCTTTCAAACGGTGGGTCTTGGGGGTTTCTAATACCAACCACCCATCCAGCTACCTTAAACTCTGTGATCCTTCAAAGCACTTCCGTGTTTCTGGGACTTGGTGACATTACCATGCAAATGCATGGTGATGTCACTGGAATACTGGATAATGCTGAAACCCTGCCTAGACCAAAGAGGCAGGATAGGTGCAAAGAGGAGGCTGCAAAGCTCCCCCCCTCCCAGATGACGACACCTGGTCCTCATTCATGCTAAATACATTCAGCGGATGATGATGATGATCACGTGTTGTCATTCACACTTAAGGGGTTAAAAAACTTCTCAATTTACTTATATTATCAAATTTGCTTCATTCTCTTGGTATCTTTTGTTGAAGGAGCAACAGTGCACTACTGGGAGCTACCTGAACATATTATGTGAGCCAATGACAAGAGGCATATATGTGCAGACACCAATCAGCAGCTAGCCCCCAGTAATGTATTGGTACTCCTGAGCCTACCTAGATACGTTTTTAACAAATGATACCAAGAGAATAAAGCACATTATGTAACAAATAAAAAAAAAATTGCAGGCTCTATCTAAATCATAATATTTTCTGTTCACTATCCTTTTAATATCTTAATTTAAAACTTTTCTGTATTTTGTATAATAAAGTGTGAACTATTTTGGGAAGCCATTGCACCACCGTATTCATTAACTATGTCTGTGTATGTAGAAGTGCAGGTTAATGACCATCATTGAGAAAGCGACTTTAGTGAAAAACGTCTAATGCTTGTCACGTGCCGGATTTTTATATATTGAGTCATGTTTATGTTCAGCAGATGTTGAATAAGAAGTTTAAGCTTAATTGATCATTTCTAATAATAAAAAGAATTATAAATAAAAATTATAGAGTAAAATGATTGAGGTATAAGGGGCATATTTTTTCAGTGCTTGGCGAAAAATAAA
Organism: Bombina bombina; assembly: GCF_027579735.1. Taxonomy (NCBI): domain Eukaryota; kingdom Metazoa; phylum Chordata; class Amphibia; order Anura; family Bombinatoridae; genus Bombina; species Bombina bombina. Next base: position 1,346,287,664 of record NC_069500.1, on the reverse strand, counting down.
ATAGATTAGGCATTAAAATGTTTGAAAGTTCCTTGTTGTACACATGTGTTGCACATAGTTTTAAAAATGGTGGTGCGATAAAAGAGCAATGTTATGCATAAGGATACGGAGCAGAATTCAAGGATGTGCAATTTCCCCTTGTTGTCCCTTCTCTTCAGACATTCATGTAACAGGGTAAACACATTAAGACTGGGATAAAGATTTGTTTTTTTAATAAAACCAGAATTCCAGTTCTTCCTGTTTTATGTAACCAAAAATTTTATATATTATGGGCCAGATTACAAGTGGAGTGCTAAATATCGCTTGCGAGCAAGCGATATTAGCTCTCCACTTTGTAATACCAGCACATGCTAATGTGTGCTGGTATTACAAGTTAAGTGCAATGCGAACGTGAGCTTGTGTTCGCATTGTGAGGAAGCATTGCGCTCACGAGAGCGCGCGTTTATAGGCTCCTATGGGAGCCTCGTTCTGATGCTGTCACAAACTGCATCAGAACCTCCCACAGCAAAGGGGGTAAGTAGCACAGCGATGGGCAACATTTTTAAATATATATGGATATGACTATATACATATATATTTATGTATTAATATGTTTATATACACATATTAACACATAAATATGTATATAATCATATAAATATATATTTACATTGTGGACTATAGGAACACACAGTTCCCATAGACCGCAATGTAAAGGTACTTTCAGTGCTGTTTTTTTCAGCCCACTCCCACCAACTTTAGATCCCAAAAACTGCCTAATGCAGTAGTTTTTAATAAAAAAAAGTTTTTAATTTAATTTTTTTTAAATTAAAAACTACAATGCCCTCCATTTTGAGGGCATTTTGGGAACTTTTAGAAAATTAACCAGAGATCTAATCTTTTTAAATAATTTAAATATTTTCCAAAAAATTGCAAAATGTTTTTTTATTTTATTCAGGGTCCCAAAACCTGCCTCTCTATAATCCCTAATAAGAATGTGTGCATTTAACAAAAAAATATTTTATTTTACTGTAGCTAAATCCAGCATCAGGGGTACTACATTGCTTATTGAGTGAATATTTATAAAGCTCCTGGAGCAGTAAACTCCAATGATATAATTAATGTTTTGACTAATAATAATAATATAATCATTAGCGCCAGGGACATTGGCAGCTGGAAGAGACATTGGATGAATAAGTAAGAGTCACTTGTAATACAACAACTTTGCATAACAAAAATGAAAATATAAAGAAATATAATGAAAATGTTGCAGCCTTCCTGATTGGTTCAGAGAGATTGTGGGAGTGGCATATGACAATGCAGACAGTTAACTGGCTCCCTGCAACTTTACTATGGCCTTAGCCATTAGCAATTCGCTCAGATTCTTATACCAATATCTTTCAGATGGTCCTTAAGTAATTAATATCAAATTAAAATAATTTCATTTTTTTAAGTAAAAATCATCCACCCTCATGATTTTACATTCAGTGAATTAAAACTCCATTTGGAAATTAATTAACAGTTAAATTGATTGCCTGTATATTCCTTTTGTACTCTCCGCGCAGTAAGCAGCAAGCTACACCACAGTGCTAATATCAATCTAGAAAATCCAATATACACGACTAAAAATTTCTACAGGGGTTTTATATAACATTTTACTGTTCTTGTAAACTATACATACAGCAAAAGTCATACTCGGCGTAAAGACCTTGTCTACGTGCTTGTGTTTACAATACTACTTCCTATAATTTTAGTACTTTTCCTTCATCTTCAGGTAGATCAATAGCTTTTGGAAATGTGAAAAGCCTGCCAAAGAGTCTAAACAAAGAAGCGCACTTGTAAGTATCATGCTTGTATCAGCTGATAAATGGCCCCCTGTTTAAGGAACTTATCTCTTTAGGACTTGCAGTATGAGGGATGGCATCATTTGTACTGTTTGCTTGGCTGGACGACGGAAGCCGGATCCATTTAAAAGATAGTGAGATACTGTCGACAGCAATAGACAGGGTAATTGCGGAGCCACTACTCTGGTATAAATTACATCACTCTAAGTGGTGGAATGGCCTGAAGAAGCTGAAAAAAAATCTGACAATTTACTTGTCCCACTGCCCTTTTGACTGCTTATCACTGCTCAGCAGAAGAAAAGAGCTTTGGGTGAAAAAATTAAGTATTGATCAAATTAACAGTTTTTACTGATCTCTTTAAGAGAAAAAAAGACTGGAACAATTAAATTTAGAACACAAAAGACTAGGCAGGATAACTCTTGACCCGATGATAGCAAAGCTATCTGAAGCAGAAAATACAATCTTGCTATGGAATTGTCTTTCTATTAGAAATTTAAGTGAAAAGGGGTTTGTTGAGTAATAGCATGTTTAAAAGCAAACTTGTGAATGAGGGAACATGCTAGAGTGTATCCTTTGTTTTAGCAACAAGGTTAATAAGCCAACATAATAAAAATAGTGCTTAGTGATTAACAGATGATAAAACTCTTTAATATTCTACACACTGTATATTAAATCAAATGATCAAACATTCTAGATAATGTGCCCTTCATCCTTATAACCTATTTTAAATGTAATATTAATTTCCTGTATACAAACTGCCCCCTGTATTAAATCAAATGATCAATCATTCTATATACTGTGCCCTCCATCATTATAAATTTACTATTTTAAGTTTAATATTAATTTCCTGTATTCTACAAACTGCCCCCTATATTAAAGCAAATGATCAATCATTCTATATAATTTGCCCTTCATCATTATAACGTTACTATTTTAAGTTTAATAGTAATTACCTGTTTAATTATCTTTTAAAACTTGTATGTAAGCATTAAAAAAAACAACAAATAAATACATAAAAACATTGATATTACGCCAGTTTTGTATTAATAAAAATGATTCTTTTTCTTGTAGAATTTACATTTGGATTTTCCGAAAATATAAATTAGCAACTATGAGCTAGATTACATGTGGTGCGCTAACTGTTGTGCACGAGCGATAAGGGCTAGCGCGACTTTAGAGCTCTGGTTAACTATTATGCGAGACAAAAAAGTTGCACAAAACACATCAAAAATACATTTAATAGCCCAGTTACACTCATAAAAACTGATTAAAAAAATAAAAAAATATTGCATTAAATAGTTATATGGGCTCACAGATATGAGGTCTCAGCAGTAAGGAAATAAATGGCCCACAAAGGGCATTAACATAGAGATGCATAAATACATGTTTAAATATGCATATTTAAATGTATATACTGTATATATATATATATATATATATATATATATATATATATATATATATATATATACAGTATATACATTTAAATATGCATATTTAAACATGTATTTATGCATCTCTATGTTAATGCCCTTTGTGGGCCATTTATTTCCTTACTGCTGAGACCTCATATCTGTGAGCCCATATAACTATTTAATGCAATATTTTTTTATTTTTATATATATATATATATATATATAGTCATGGCCAAAAATATTGGCACCCCTGCATTTCTGTCAGATAATGCATCACTTTGCCCAGAAAATTGTTGCAATTACAAATGTTTAAGCATTCTCATGTTTATTTATTTTGTTTGTATTGGTACGACACAAAAAAGTGGAGAAAAAAAAGCTAAATCTAACACATTCCACACAAAACTCCAAAAACGGGCTGGGCAAATTTATTGGCACCTTCTCAAAATTGTACGAAATAATTGCATTCCAAGTTTGTGATGCTCATGCAATTTGTAATTAAACTCACCTGTATCAATTAACAGGTGCTGATAATATAGAAATAACACCGGCAACCAGTTAAAATGGTGAAAAATTGACACAACCTTTCTGTTGTGCGTCTCTGTGTGCCACACTGAGCATGGGGAAGAGCAAAGAGCAGCAAAGAATTGTCTGAAGTTTTTGAGAACAAAAATTGTGGAAAAGCATAGACAATCTCAAGGTTACAAGTCCATCTCCAGAGACCTTAATGTTACTGTGTCCACTGTGCGCAACATTGTCAAGAAGTTTACAGCCCATGGCACTGAAGCTAATCTCCCTGGAGGTGGACAGAGGAGAACAATTGATCAAAGATTGCAACAAAGGATTGTTTGAATGGTGGATAAAGAACCTAAATCAACTTCCAGACAAATTCAAGCTGACCTTCAGGCACAGGGTACAAATGTATCAGCTCGCACTATACGTCACCATCTGAATGAAAAGGGACGCTATGGTTGGAGACCAAGGGGGACCCCACTGCTGACACAGAAACATAAAAAAGCCAGATTGGAGTTTGCCAAAACTTACCCGAGGAAGCCAAAATTATTTTGGGAGAATGTGCTGTGAACAGAAAAAACAAAATTACAGTTTTTTGGTAAAGCCCATCATGCTACGGTTTTCAGAAAAAGAAATTTGGCTTTTAAAGAAAAGAATACAGTCCCTACAGTCAAACATGGTGGAGGTTCACTGATGTTTAGGGGTTGCTTTGCTGCTTCAGGCACTGGGTGTCTTGACTGTGTGCATGGCATTATGAAATCTAAAGACTACCAAATAAATCTGTAGTGCAATGTAGGGCTCAGTGTCAGAAAGTTGGGTCTGCATCAGAGGTCATGGGTCTTAAAGCAGGACAATGACCCAGAGCACACAACAATGACCCAAAGCACTGGAGAGTACTGAACTAGCCAGAAATGAGTCCAGATCTCAGTCCCATAGAGCAGCTGTAAAGAGATGTCAAAACAGCAGTTGGGAAAAGGAACCCTTCCAATCTGAGAGACCTGGAGCAGTTGGCAAAAGAAAAGTGGTCCAAAATTCTAGTTGAGAGGTGAATTAGCGAATAGGAATGAGAGCTGCTTAAATCCTATTGGCTGTTCAATTCAGCCAATAGGATTTAAGCAGCTCTAATTCCTATTGGCTGAATTTTTCAGCCTATAGGAATGCAACAGTACCCCAATATAAAAGGGGTACCTTGCATTGAATCCTCAGTGTGTGGTGAATGATCACATGAAGAGGACCTCCACATCGGACCGATGGACCTCTGTCTGGACCTCGGCCTCTGCGCATCGTCCGCTCCGCCTCCACAGGGATGAAGAAGATGCCGGTCCCATGATGGATGAAGATGGAGCCGCCTGAATGAAGATGCTTCGCCGCTGGGATAAAGATCTTTCGCCGGACTTCAGCAACTGTGAGTACTGATTTGGGGTAAGTCTTAGGTTGTTTTTTTTGGGTGGGGGGTGTTTTTTTTTAGATTAGGGCTTTTTTTTTCATTTTAATGGACCGAAAAAGAGCTGAATGCCCTTTTAAGGGCAGTAAAATAACTGAATGACCTTTTAAGGGCAATAATACCCATACAAATGCCCTTTTCAGGGCAATGGGTAGATTAGTTTTTTTTTTATTTAGGTTTCTTTTTTTTGTGTGCGTTTGGGGGGGTGGGGGTTTGTAACGGAGGGGGGGTTTGTTGCATTTTTTTAGCAAAAGAGCTGTTAACTTTAGGGCAATGCCCTACAAAAGGGCTGCTGGTAGTTAATTATAGATAAGGTTTTTTATTTTGGGGTGTTTTTTTTTTTAAATGGGGTATTAGAATAGGAATATTTTTTATTATTTTGGATAATTTTGTTTCTTTTTTTTTTGTAATTGCTGTTTTTTTTTAGATTAGGCATTTTTTATTTTTAATGGGCTGAAAAAGAGCTGAATGCCCATACAAATGCCCTTTTCAGGGGAAACGGGTAGATTAGTTTGTAATGTTAGGGGGTGTTTGTTTTTATTTTTTTGCAAAAGAGCTGTTAAAGGGACACTGAACTAAAAAAAAATATTTCTTGATTCAGATAGAGCATGCAATTTTAAGCAACTTTCTAATTTACTCCTATTAGCAAATGTTCTTCGTTCTCTTGGTATCTTTATTTGAAAAACAAAAATGTAAGTTCAGATCCTGGACCATTTTTGGTAAACAACCTGGGTTGTTCTTGCTGATTGATGGATAAATTCATCCACCAATAAACAAGTGCTGTCCAGGGTTCTGGACCTTTATTTACCTTTATTTTTCAAATAAAGATAGCAAGAGAACAAAGAAAAAAATGATAATATGAGTAAATTAGAAAGTTGCTTAAAATTGCATGCTCTATCTGAAACAAGAAAGAACAAATTTGGGTTCAGTATCCCTTTAACTTTAGAGCAATGTCCTACAAAAGGCCCTTTTAAGGGCCATTGGTAGTTTATTATAGATTATGGGTTTTTTTATTTTGGGGTGTTTTTTTTAAAAAAAACAGGGTATTAGAATATTTTTATTTTTTTAGATAATTTCATTTGTTATTTTTTGTAATGGTAGTTTTTTATTTTTTTGTAATTTTAGTGTTTATTATTTTTTGTAATTGTAGTTTTAATTTTTTAGTAATCTTAGGTTTTTTTATTTTTACTAATATTAGTTTTTTTATTTTTAGTAATGTTAAGTTTTATTACTGTAAGCTTATGTTTTATTTTTATGTCACAGGTAAGTTTGTATTTATTTTAACTAGGTAGTTAGTAAATAGTTATATTGTAGCTAGCTTAGGTTTTATTTTTATTTCATAGGTAAGTTTGTATTTATTTTAACTAGGTAGTTAGTAAATAGTTATATTGTAGCTAGCTTAGGTTTTATTTTTATTTCATAGGTAAGTTTGTATTTATTTTTAAATAGGTAGTTAGTTAATAATTGTAACTTTAATTTAGGTCTATTTTAATTATAATAAAGTTAGGGGGTGTTAGGTTTAGGGGTTAATAGTTTAATTTAGGTTGTTGTGATATGGGGGCGGCAGTTTAGGGGTTAATAGGTTTAGTTAGTGTTTTAGTTAGTGTTGGCGATGTGGGTGTACGGCGGTTTATGGATTAATAGGTTTAGTTAGTGTCGGGGAACTGCGGTTTAGGGGTTAATAGGTTTTGTTAGTGTCGACGATGTCGGGGAACTGCAGTTTAGGGGTCAATAGGTTTAGTTAGTGTCGGCAATGTCGGGGAACTGCAGTTTAGGGGTCAATAGGTTTAGTTAGTGTCGGCAATGTCGGGGAACTGTGGTTTAGGGGTTAATAGGTTTAGTTAGTGTTGGCGATGTTTGAGAATGGCAGTTTAGGAGTTAATAGGTTTATTTAGTGTCTGCAATGTCGGGGAACTGCAGTTTAGGGGTTAATAGGTTTATTTAGTGTCGTGGATGTGGTGGGTGGCGGTTTAAAAGTTAATAGGTTTAGGTAGTTTTGGCGATGTGAGGGAATGGCGGTTTAGGGGTCAATAGCTTTATTTAGTGTCAGCAACGTGGGTGGCGGCGACGGCGGTTTCAGATAATTTTGTTTCAGCAATCGCCGACATAATAGTTATGTTAAGATAAATCATTTTTTCAGATTCTTTCGTTTTTTCGGATCCATTCTTTATTCATATGCATTATTCTATTCTAAACTTCAGAATAGAATAATGCATATGACTAAAGAATGGATCCGAAAAAACGAACGGATCCGAAAAAATTATTTAACTTGACATAACTAATTTGCCGAAACAATTTTTTTTTTTAAACTTAACTAAACTAATTTGCCGAAACAAAATTATTTAGTTAACTAATTCAAACGAAATGAAACAAAACCAACATTTTTAGGTTTGCACATGTCTAATTTCTATATACAGGTATATGTTATGTAAAATACATATCTATTTGCAGAGAGGGAAAAGCACTCCTGGTAAAGCCATTAAATCCCAGGGTGCACTTCAAGTACACCACACAGGCTCAAACGATGGAAGGCACTCACTGGGTCTTGAAATTCATTTTTCCTTTATTGTGACGTTTTGGGGTCACCCTGTTCTCAAACAGACATACAGTGTGAAAAGTGTTACTCACCTTTTTTCAATACTCTTAAAACTCCATTGCAGCGTTGCTGACAGCGTAACTGTTACCATGGCAACCGGACGCTCGCCATCAACGCCTGTGCGTAAAAACAAATATATATACTGTACATTACAAACTGTTTATATTTATGGCAGAGTATGGCAGATACAATCGATAATCACATCTACAAGATTAAGACATGGTCAGGGAGTTACTTAACCTCTACTGAAGAGTATACAATATTAACCTATATAAGGCTGTATCGAAGCCCATTGTAATGGGAAAATTATATTAGTGAACTGTCCTAGATGGGTATAGAAAATGAACATGTATACAATAAATCCACGTTAAACGTATGCTACAGAATGGGGGGCGGAGCCTGGCTGCTGCCATGAGAGCAGCGTAAACCCGGTGCTCTGCTACAGCAGTCCTGAATAACCCACATCATCCTGGGCATACCCCAATAAAAATGATCCTGGCTTGCAGCAATGATTCAGATGACCAGCAGATAACATTTTAAACTTAAAAAACAGCGGTTTGGAGGACCTCGGAACGCCTCAGGCACATGCTATTGACAGCCGCATCAGCCACAATTATGGAAACCCTGCGGGGGCCCTACCCGTAACGGCAACTGCCGTAACATCCACTAGCAGCTAGCTACTTGGTAGACAGAACCGGACATAGAGGGATCCCCATCAATTTGTCAAGTAGCGGTTAAGGAGCAACCACAGGTAACTTATACAGTGCTCAAGGTAGAGCGCCGCCATTTTGGGCACTACCACACTGCAAGCTACGCAGCTAGATAACCTTATCAGCTGAAGCTGACACTCACTTCTCACCACAGCCCTTAAGTCCATATCAATGGACATTAACATACAGAGGCATAGCAGTGGCAACCTGCTATTAAAAGAGGGGGAAAAACAAAGTTAAGAAATTAACAAGAGGGATACCAAAAAATAAATAAAAAATAAAATAAAAAAAAGGGTACTTTGAGGAACGGTTTAAATTCTATACATATAAATTCCTGAAGATCCCCTCCAAGATAAAGCATCCTATTCCCTCAGCCTGCTCACTCCTAACATTAGAATAAAGTTTGATATACTAAGGCCTGCTGCACTGTAACTTAGGCTGATGTTACCTGAGATAGCTTGTTGGGAGACCTTGCTGTGAGGGATTTACTGCCTGCTACAGAAACTGACTTTTTACACATTCTATCCTTTATTTTGTCACCATTCTATATACTGGAGCACTTGTACTACTCCATTCTTGTCAATATGGCTACTAGACGGAATACCAAACAGGATAAACTTTCTAAACCTATATCAGGGAAGTCACTGCCTATATCATTTTACATGCAGAACTCTGATTTCTCTGAGGTCAGAAACAAATGGCTTTCTGGGGATACCCGGGCTGCCACAGACCCTAACCTGCAACCTGAGGACACACAAACAACTACATCTATTTTCCACAACTTGCCTTCTAAGCAAGATATTGCGGACATTGTTTGCACCTGTATAAGAGAGGAGCTTATAGGCATGAGGCAAGACATCCACACCCTGGGATTTCAGGTGGAATCCTTGGAGGGCTGCCAAGAGGAGATTAAAGAAGATGTACAAAATCTAACTGACCAGGTGACCCAACACCAAGAAACCATTTCCTCACTACAAGAAAAACTAGAGGACTTAGAAAACTGAAGTAGAAGAAAAAACATACGCATTAGGGGAGTCCCAGAAAGTATTCTTCCAAGAGACTTTCCTGTTTACTTGCAAGCCCTATTCCAACAGATTAAAGATTCAACCTCTACCTCTGATATACAGTGGATGAGAGTGCATAGATCACTCAGACCTAAGCCACCGGATACAGCCCCTCCACGAGACATACTTATCCATTTTAAAAAAAAATTGGAAAAAGAAATGCTCATGAACCAGTCACGCAAACTACAACCAGTCCAATTCAGAGGAAATGTATTACAATTCTACCAAGACCTGTCCTTCCAAACACTGCAAAGGTGAAAAGACTTCACCTCGCTTCTGTGGATCAAGAAGATCCCTTATCGCTGGGGTTTTCCCACTCAGATATGGGTACTCCAAAACAACAACCGCTTGATCTACAGAACACCTGAGGACATTGCTTTCTTCTGCAAGGCATTAGGAATAGACCCTCCACAATTACCCGACCTACCATGTGCCTCAGCCTCAATACCTTCTATACGACCCACAAATGTATCTACATCCTGGACTACCATCACCAGCAGACAAGACAAAGCCAACAAATCACCAAGATTACTGACCAGTCCTCCAGGGACTACGCTTTCCACACAAGATAAGTCAGAAGTAATGGCCACCGTGAGCCCTAATTTAATGCTGTCTCAAACTGAACTTTCTTGGAAGCCTTCCTGAGGGGTATTGTATATGAGTGTTTCCACATTCCATAAGACTGCCTAATGACTTAATACATGTTCACTTTTGGGCTACTCTTATTTCTAACTTTTGTTTGACTTGCGGAATGGATAAGGGCCCAATAATGCCTTCCTCAATTTATCTCACTCAGAGCATGCTCATATTAAATGAGACCATATAGAGGTTTAATGCCCTCATATTTTCTATATTTTCTATATTTTCTAAATTTTCTATATTTTCTATAACTGAGTAACCACATCCCCCCTAGGTTCCAAATGTAAATGTTATTTATGCTAATAACCCAGATGGGAACACCATAAGAAAGGAACCTATAAGTTGTTTATCTACGCATTTATTAAGTTAGTTTTACTCGTAGATCTTATTAGCCTGATGTGAGAACACATACTCAATGGCCCATCAACACACTTTTCTTGTTTGGTACTGTTTATTTCAGATGGCTATCTGGGTTTTGCTGTTCTAGATTTAATGCTCGCCCGGGATGTAAAAAGCTTAATAGAGTATACCTGATATAGGACTTGCTAAGTAGATTCCCCCACGTATTGCTCTCATTATAGCCTACATTAGGAAGAGAGCTTTTTTTTTGGTTTGTTTTGTTTGATATGTTTTGTTTGTTCATATTGTTTAAAATGTTACTCACAACTGAATTTACATGTTATCATGAGATATGCTCAATTATGTACAATGCTTTGATGCACACAGTTCTGCATACCACACCATTTTTCTCCTTTACACCAGACGCTAAACCACATTATACTACTATGCTATATGTGAACTCCACATGCTATAATGATGCCACGCACTAGACATGATATAGTTCACCATTTGACATTACTGACTCAAAACGCTAAGGCCTAGATTTGGAGTTCGGCGGTAGCCGTCAAAACCAGCGTTAGAGGCTCCTAACGCTGGTTTTGGGCGCCCGCTGGTATTTGGAGTCAGTCAGGAAAGGGTCTAACGCTCACTTTTCAGCCGCGACTTTTCCATACCGCAGATCCCCCTACGCCATTTGCGTATCCTATCTTTTCAATGGGATCTTTCTAACGCCGGTATTTAGAGTCGTTTCTGAAGTGAGCGTTAGAGCTCTAACGACAAGATTCCAGCCGCCTGAAAATAGCAGGAGTTAAGAGCTTTCTGGCTAACGCCGGTTCATAAAGCTCTTAACTACTGTACCCTAAAGTACACTAACACCCATAAACTACCTATGTACCCCTAAACCGAGGTCCCCCCACACCGCCGCCACTCGATTAAAATTTTTAACCCCTAATCTGCCGACCGCCACCTACGTTATATTTATGTACCCCTAATCTGCTGCCCCTAACCCCGCCGACCCCTATATTATATTTATTAACCCCTAACCTGCCCCCCACAACGTCGCCGCCAGCTACTTACAATAATTAACCCCTAATCTTCCGACCGCAAATCGCCGCCACCTACGTTATCCCTATGTACCCCTAATCTGCTGCCCCTAACATCGCCGACCCCTGTATTATATTTATTAACTCCTAATCTGCCCCCCTCAACGTCGCCGACACCTGCCTACACTTATTAACCCCTAATCTGCCGAGCGGACCTGAGCGCTACTATAATAAAGTTATTAACCCCTAATTCGCCTCACTAACCCTATCATAAATAGTATTAACCCCTAATCTGCCCTCCCTAGCATCGCCGACACCTAACTTCAATTATTAACCCCTAATCTGCCGACCGGAGCTCACCGCTATTCTAATAAATGTATTAACCCCTAAAGCTAAGTCTAACCCTAACACTAACACCCCCCTAAGTTAAATATAATTTTTATCTAACGAAATAAATTAACTCTTATTAAATAACTTATTCCTATTTAAAGCTAAATACTTACCTGTAAAATAAATCCTAATATAGCTACAATATAAATTATAATTATATTATAGCTATTTTAGGATTAATATTTATTTTACAGGCAACTTTGTAATTATTTTAACCAGGTACAATAGCTATTAAATAGTTAAGAACTATTTAATAGTTACCTAGTTAAAATAATAACAAATTTACCTGTAAAATAAATCCTAACCTAAGTTATAATTAAACCTAACACTACCCTATCAATAAAATAATTAAATAAACTACCTACAATTACCTACAATTAACCTAACACTACACTATCAATAAATTAATTAAACACAATTCCTACAAATAAATACAATTAAATAAACTAGCTAAAGTACAAAAAATAAAAAAGAACTAAGTTACAGAAAATAAAAAAATATTTACAAACATAAGAAAAATATTACAACAATTTTAAACTAATTACACCTACTCTAAGCCCCCTAATAAAATAACAAAGCCCCCCAAAATAAAAAATTCCCTACCCTATTCTAAATTAAAAAAGTTACAAGCTCTTTTACCTTACCAGCCCTGAACAGGGCCCTTTGCGGGGCATGCCCCAAGAAAATCAGCTCTTTTGCCTGTAAAAAAAAACATACAATACCCCCCCCCCAACATTACAACCCACCACCCACATACCCCTAATCTAACCCAAACCCCCCTTAAATAAACCTAACACTAATCCCCTGAAGATCTTCCTACCTTGTCTTCACCATCCAGGTATCACCGATCCGTCCTGGCTCCAAGATCTTCATCCAACCCAAGCGGGGGTTGGCGATCCATAATCCGGTGCTCCAAAGTCTTCCTCCTATCCGGCAAGAAAAGGACATCCGGACCGGCAAACATCTTCTCCAAGCGGCATCTTCGATCTTCTTCCATCCGGTGCGGAGCGGGTCCATCTTGAAGCAGGCGACGCGGATCCATCCTCTTCTTCCGATGTCTCCCGACTAATGACGGTTCCTTTAAGGGACGTCATCCAAGATGGCGTCCCTCGAATTCCGATTGGCTGATAGGATTCTATCAGCCAATCGGAATTAAGGTAGGAATATTCTGATTGGCTGATGGAATCAGCCAATCAGATTGAGCTCGCATTCTATTGGCTGTTCCGATCAGCCAATAGAATGCGAGCTCAATCTGATTGGCTGATTGGATCAGCCAATCGGATTGAACTTGATTCTGATTGGCTGATTCCATCAGCCAATCAGAAAATTCCTACCTTAATTCCGATTGGCTGATAGAATCCTATCAGCCAATCGGAATTCGAGGGACGCCATCTTGGATGACGTCCCTTAAAGGAACCGTCATTAGTCGGGAGACATCGGAAGAAGAGGATGGATCCGCGTCGCCTGCTTCAAGATGGACCCGCTCCGCACCGGATGGAAGAAGATCGAAGATGCCGCTTGGAGAAGATGTTTGCCGGTCCGGATGTCCTCTTCTTGCCGGATAGGAGGAAGACTTTGGAGCACCGGATTATGGATCGCCAACCCCCGCTTGGGTTGGATGAAGATCTTGGAGCCAGGACGGATCGGTGATACCTGGATGGTGAAGACAAGGTAGGAAGATCTTCAGGGGATTAGTGTTAGGTTTATTTAAGGGGGGTTTGGGTTAGATTAGGGGTATGTGGGTGGTGGGTTGTAATGTTGGGGGGGGGTATTGTATGTTTTTTTTTACAGGCAAAAGAGCTGATTTTCTTGGGGCATGCCCCGCAAAGGGCCCTGTTCAGGGCTGGTAAGGTAAAAGAGCTTGTAACTTTTTTAATTTAGAATAGGGTAGGGAATTTTTTATTTTGGGGGGCTTTGTTATTTTATTAGGGGGCTTAGAGTAGGTGTAATTAGTTTAAAATTGTTGTAATATTTTTCTTATGTTTGTAAATATTTTTTTATTTTCTGTAACTTAGTTCTTTTTTATTTTTTGTACTTTAGCTAGTTTATTTAATTGTATTTATTTGTAGCAATTGTGTTTAATTAATTTATTGATAGTGTAGTGTTAGGTTAATTGTAGGTAATTGTAGGTAGTTTATTTAATTATTTTATTGATAGGGTAGTGTTAGGTTTAATTATATCTTAGGTTAGGATTTATTTTACAGGTAAATTTGTTATTATTTTAACTAGGTAACTATTAAATAGTTCTTAACTATTTAATAGCTATTGTACCTGGTTAAAATAATTACAAAGTTGCCTGTAAAATAAATATTAATCCTAAAATAGCTATAATATAATTATAATTTATATTGTAGCTATATTAGGATTTATTTTACAGGTAAGTATTTAGCTTTAAATAGGAATAATTTATTTAATAAGAGTTAATTTATTTTGTTAGATAAAAATTATATTTAAGTTAGGGGGGTGTTAGTGTTAGGGTTAGACTTAGCTTTAGGGGTTAATCCATTTATTAGAATAGCGGTGAGCTCCGATCGGAAGTTTAGGGGTTAATAATTGAAGGTAGGTGTCGGCGATGTTAGGGAGGGCAGATTAGGGGTTAATACTATTTATGATAGGGTTAGTGAGGCGGATTAGGGGTTAATAACTTTATTATAGTAGCGCTCAGGTCCGCTCGGCAGATTAGGGGTTAATAAGTGTAGGTAGGTGTCGGCGACGTTGTGGGGGGCAGATTAGGGGTTAATAAATATAACATAGGGGTCGGCGATGTTAGGGCAGCAGATTAGGGGTACATAGGGATAACGTAGGTGGCGGCGTTTTACGGAGCGGCAGATTAGGGGTTAAAAGTGTAATGCAGGGGTCAGCGATAGCGGGGGCGGCAGATTAGGGGTTAATAAGTGTAAGGCTAGGGGTGTTTAGACTCGGGGTACATGTTAGGGTGTTAGGTGCAGACGTAGGAAGTGTTTCCCCATAGGAAACAATGGGGCTGCGTTAGGAGCTGAACGCTGCTTTTTTGCAGGTGTTAGGTTTTTTTTCAGCTCAAACAGTCCCATTGTTTCCTATGGGAGAATCGTGCACGAGCACGTTTTTGAGGCCGGCCGCGTCCGTAAGCAACTCTGGTATCGAGAGTTGCATTTGCGGTAAAAATGCTCTACGCTCCTTTTTTGGAGCCTAACGCAGCATTTGTTTTAACTCTCGATACCAGAGTTAAATTTATGGTGCGGCCAGAAAAAAGCCTGCGGAGCGTTAGCAGCCCTTTTACCGCCGAACTCCAAATCTAGGCCTAAGGGATTAAACTCACCTCACAAGAGATCAAAGGCCCTATCTGACTTAACTAAGTGACATGTTGACATTTTGTTCTTGCAGGAGACCCATTTCAAACACCAGAAAGAACCCAAATATTTTGGAAAATCATATACAACTCATTACCATAGCACGGGCCCATCAAAGAAAAATGGAGTGATAATCCTACTCAACAACCGACAAAGAGGGTCATTTTTTGGGTATTACAGGCCTTCTGTATGGCAGACCTCTCACATTCATCAATATTTATGTTCCTAACATCAGTCAACTCCCATTTTTCCAATACATGTTAAAAAAAATATTTGACTTAGCTAAAGACCCAGTATTTTTAGCCGGAGACTTTAATGTTCCCATTAATCCCAAAACTGATAGTACCAACCCTACAATACAGATTCCACGCAAACTCACTACTGCATTATGGAAAGGTTTTAGGGACTTAAATCTATATGATGCGTGGAAGTTTATACATCATGACACCAGAGACTACACCTTCTTCTCCTACCCAAAAAAAAACTTACAGTAGATTAGATTATATTTTCACAAACCAAAAAAGCCTCACACATGTACACAGATGCGACATATCCCCCACTGCATGGTCGGATCATTCCGCTGTTATCCTAAAATTCCACTGGCCTAATAGCTCCATGACCCCTTATACAGGGAGTGCAGAATTATTAGGCAAATGAGTATTTTGACCACATCATCCTCTTTATGCATGTTGTCTTACTCCAAGCTGTATAGGCTCGAAAGCCTACTACCAATTAAGCATATTAGGTGATGTGCATCTCTGTAATGAGAAGGGGTGTGGTCTAATGACATCAACACCCTATATCAGGTGTGCATAATTATTAGGCAACTTCCTTCCCTTTGGCAAAATGGGTCAAAAGAAGGACTTGACAGGCTCAGAAAAGTCAAAAATAGTGAGATATCTTGCAGAGGGATGCAGCATTCTTAAAATTGCAAAGCTTCTGAAGCGTGATCATCGAACAATCAAGCGTTTCATTCAAAATAGTCAACAGGGTCGCAAGAAGCGTGTGGAAAAACCAAGGCGCAAAATAACTGCCCATGAACTGAGAAAAGTCAAGCGTGCAGCTGCCAAGATGCCACTTGCCACCAGTTTGGCCATATTTCAGAGCTGCAACATCACTGGAGTGCCCAAAAGCACAAGGTGTGCAATACTCAGAGACATGGCCAAGGTAAGAAAGGCTGAAAGACGACCACCACTGAACAAGACACACAAGCTGAAACGTCAAGACTGGGCCAAGAAATATCTCAAGACTGATTTTTCTAAGGTTTTATGGACTGATGAAATGAGAGTGAGTCTTGATGGGCCAGATGGATGGGCCCGTGGTTGGATTTGTAAAGGGCAGAGAGCTCCAGCCCAACTCAGACGCCAGCAAGGTGGAGGTGGAGTACTGGTTTGGGCTGGTATCATCAAAGATGAGCTTGTGGGGCCTTTTCGGGTTGAGGATGGAGTCAAGCTCAACTCCCAGTCCTACTGCCAGTTTCTGGAAGACACCATCTTCAAGCTGTGGTACAGGAAGAAGTCTGCATCCTTCAAGAAAAACATGATTTTCATGCAGGACAATGCTCCATCACACGCGTCCAAGTACTCCACAGCGTGGCCTGATCTGAACCCCATTGAGAACCTGTGGTCCATCATCAAATGTGAGATTTACAAGGAGGGAAAACAGTACACCTCTCTGAACAGTGTCTGGGAGGCTGTGGTTGCTGCTGCACGCAATGTTGATGGTGAACAGATCAAAACACTGACAGAATCCATGGATGGCAGGCTTTTGAGTGTCCTTGCAAAGAAAGGTGGCTATATTGGTCACTGATTTGTTTTTGTTTTGTTTTTGAATGTCAGAAATGTATATTTGTGAATGTTGAGATGTTATATTGGTTTCACTGGTAAAAATAAATAATTGAAATGGGTATATATTTGTTTTTTGTTAAGTTGCCTAATAATTATGCACAGTAATAGTCACCTGCACACACAGATATCCCCCTAAAATAGCTATAACTAAAAACAAACTAAAAACTACTTCCAAAACTATTCAGCTTTGATATTAATGAGTTTTTTGGGTTCATTGAGAACATGGTTGTTGTTTAATAATAAAATTAATCCTCAAAAATACAACTTGCTTAATAATTCTGCACTCCCTGTATATGGAAACTGGATGATTCTCTATTAGACTACCCTGACTCAGTGGTCAAACTTACAAACACTATAAACGAATATTTTAATCTTAACTCACAATCTGTTAACAACAATCACACACTTTGGCAGGCACACAAATGCGTGCTCCGAGGCGAATTTATTAAGCTAAAAGCACACCATCAATTAACCCATCGGAAACATTATCAGGAATTAATGGACAAAAATACAAAACTTGAATACATTTTGAAACAGTCCACAACTGAGACCACTACCTTAAAAGATATACAAAAAGTTCGGGAGGAATTAAATAATTTTCTCGATATCGAGTATCAGTTCCATAGAAAAAAAAACAATAGCATGTTTTATTTTGAAAGCAATAGAGCGGGCAAGATGTTGGCAAGGGCTCTAAAAAAGAAAAGATTCAGGTCCTACATCTATGAATTACGCCCTCCTCACCATAAAAAACCTTTACAAACTACCTCTGAAATCCTACAGTAATTTCATGAATATTACACCACACTATATAACCTACCGAAAGATTCACAAACCCCAGACCATACTGTCGCCCTGGAACAATACCTAGATAAATGTTCACTGCCTGCTCTATCTAAAAAACAGCAATATCTGCTCAATACACCAATATCATTATAAGAAACACTTTTGGCCATGAAAAGCTTGAAACAAGGCAACAGTCCGGGGCCAGACGGTTTCACAGCTAAATATTATCGTACCTTTTTGGCTCCCTTCCTTATATTAGTCTTTAATGAAACTAATGTAAATAACACATTCCCACCCTCAATGTTAGAAGCACAAGTAGTGGTGTTGCTCAAACCAGGTAAACCACCCACAACCCCAGCCAATTTTTGCCCCATTTCCCTACTGAACATTGATATAAAAATATATGCAAAGATTTTAGCCTTTAGAATTAACCAAGTTCTACCTGATATTGTCCACATGAACCAAGCTGGCTTTACTCCCTTTAGAGAAGTCAGAGATAACACCACCAAGATTCTCTACCTTATGGAGTATGCCCACCAACAACAGGTTCCATCCATGTTCCTATCAATGGACGCGGAGAAAGCCTTTGATAGACTGGATTGGCATTTTTTAAAATGTGCTTTACAAAAATTTGGTTTTCATCAAGATTTCATTGAGAAAATACTTACTCTTTATCACAATCTTCAGGCAAAAATTAGATTAAATGACACTGTATCCAATCCCTTCACTATTACCAACAGCACAAGGCAGGGGTGTCCCCTGTTGCCATTGCTCTTTGTTATGGCAATGGAGGTCCTAGTGTCATATATCAGGAACAATAGCGACATTAAAGGCTTTAACATTGGCCCATCAGAGTATAAAATTACATTATATGCTGATGACATTTTCTTAACCCTCATAGACCCTGTACACTCGATTCTTCCCCTATTACAAATGATACAGACCTATGGTCTCTACTCCAATTTTAGTATCAATATAGCAAAGTCAGAACTGCTTGGCATCAATCTGACAGCATCTAACTTATGCATAATCCAAAACCAATCTAGCTTCCATATTCAACATAAAGCTATTAAATATCTTGGAGTCTATATTTCACCGCACCTAGAAGATATTATTACACTAAACTACAACCCTTTAAACACAAACATACAGGCTATGATACGTTCTTGGAACCAAAAATCATTATCGTGGCTGGGTAGAGTCAATGCTTTAAAAATGATCATCTTCCCAAAAATCTTATACCTTCTGCAGACATTGCCTATACCCTTACCAGAGCGCATGATCTCCAACCTACAGAAACAATTAAATATCTTTATTTGGTCAAATAAATGACCCCGCTTTAACACTAACACCCTCTACCTCCCCAAAGGGATGGGAGGAATAGGAGCTTCCAATATAGAACAATATAGGCTCTCTGTTTTCCTAAAAATAATAGTAGACTGGTGCATACATACATCTAACAAAGAGTGGGTCTTATTAGAACACTCCCTGGCTTGTAGTCTCGACCTGGGCAGAAACTGCTGGACCCCGGCCCCCTACCGTCAATACCAAATCACCAACTCCAGGGCCACCACTGAAACATACAAGCTCTGGGACAGAATAGTTAAGAGATACCCTTCAATTTCCACGACATACTCATCCCTTTCACCCTTGAGAAACACTCCTACGTTACCATTGAGACACCTACTTCCTCCACAAACTCAACTATCGCTCCATAGTTCACTACCACACTTACTTCTTTACCACAAGAATAAACTTAAACCATTGAACGAATTCTCAAAACTCTTAGGCCCCACCTTTCAAAACTGGTACGCACACCAAAATATCTCCCATTATCTATTGTCCCACCCAAGTAAAGCCCATATTAGACGCCATTTGACGGCCTTTGAGAACATTTGCTATCTCTCACACCCTCGTAAGGGAATCAAATCACTAATCTATAGATTGCTATCCTCAACCCTCTATTCCTCCCCTTCTACATATGTAACAAAGT
Organism: Bombina bombina; assembly: GCF_027579735.1. Lineage (NCBI taxonomy): Eukaryota > Metazoa > Chordata > Amphibia > Anura > Bombinatoridae > Bombina > Bombina bombina. The sequence continues at coordinate 1,346,267,739 of NC_069500.1, read as the reverse complement.
GGGAAACTGAAATAGACCAACACCTACCGCCTAAAGAGTGGTACTTTATTTTTACGCAAATGTCCAAAGACTCATCTTCCATCCCAATAACAGAAATAAATATTAAACTCTTAATACACCATCTAGACTACATAAAATGTTTCCTAACTCGACCAGTGAATGTTGGAGAGGTTGCTCTGAGACCGCTACCTTTTTTCATATTTGGTGGCAATGCCCTATAGCTAAATCATATTGGCTCTCAATTAAACCAGAAATAGAAGCAGCCCTCTCTTTAAATCTCCCTTTTGACCCATGGATTTTCCGTTTTAATAAGTTCCCCAAGATAAAATGCAAACTGAAATTGATACTCTTTACTATCATGATAAACTCCCCCAAAAAACAGATACCACTACATTGGAAGACAAATAATCTTCCATCCCTGGACTCATGGAAATCTGTAGTGACTCATACGCTTCAGGCTTCAGTTGGAAAAATACCATTATGTACACACTAAACGACTATCACAATTTACTTTTTCTATGGGAGGAATACTTAAATAGATAATTAGTTTTGGTTATATATTTACTAATAATGTCACTAGATATAGACAACAACATATTAGCTACTACCTACATAATAACTGTACCATTGGCAGGTCTGCGTATTCAGGGATTCTATTATATATGTATTCAATTATCATGTACTTGTACATTTGTTTTTGAATTTGTTTATTCTATGTAGATCTCATGTTGTTAACTTTCAAGTTGGTTCAATAAAGTTTTAATTTAAATGAAAAAAAAACAATAAAACGTATGCTACAGAATAGAAAGGCACTAGCCATTTGCATCAATAAAGCCCACTACATATAGACATTAAAGGACCGGGGTGAAGTCCTAGACTTATAAGACACAATGCCAGTCCAGATGTACATTAAGGCCTTGGGGTGTCAAAGTCCCCAGAGTGTGAATTCATCTGGATTCTCGCTGTTGCAGCAATTTTGCCCTGTCTCCTCCTCTTGACAGGGGTGGGACGTGGTCAATTATTATGTATTTCAAGTCCTTTACACTGTGCTTTGCTTGTGGGAAATGTCTTGCCACTGGCTGTTCGAATGTGCCCTTCTCAATTGCAACCCTGATGGCAGAACGGTGGTTCACCATTCTAGTTCTTAGGTTGTCTACTGTCTTGTCGACGTAAAAAAGGTCATTCTATTCTGTAGCATACGTTAAACGTGGATTTATAGTATACATGTACATTTTCTATACCCATCTAGGACAGTTCACTAATATAATTTCCCCATTACAATGGGCTACGATACTGCCTTATATAGGTTAATATTGTATACTCTTCAGTCCGAATAATATGCCCTCTCTATGTATAGACTTAGCCATCCAGTAAACAAAATTATAATGCACGTTATAATAATGATGGCCTGTAAAGTATCATGATAACACATTATTCCAAGTAGAGGTTAAGTAACTCCCTGACTATGTCTTAATCTCATAGATGTGATGATCGATTATATCTGCCATACTCTGCCATAAATAAAGAGTTTGTAATGTTTATATATTTGTTTTTACACTAGGCATTGTTGGCGAGCGTCCAGTTGCCATGGTAACAGAGAGCAGGTTGAAAAAGGGTGAGTAACTCTGTTCACACTGTATGTCTGTTTGAGAACGGGGGTGACGCAGAAACGTCACAATAAAGGAAAATTGAATTTCAAGACCCAGTGAGTGCCTTCCATCGTTTAAGCCTATACCTACATATCTATACATATCTATAGGAATTAATAAACAGTTATAGGTATATTCAAATATCTATATATAAATTTGTATTTACAATAAAACGTACTGTCAAATATGCACAGTACATATACAGTAAAACACATAAATACATATATACAGTACATATGTATACATATATATGCAAATATATATACATTACAGCCCTTTGCAGTCAAATACTAAAAACATAAAATAGCATTTTTATTTACTATTAATATTTAACAATGTGTTTAACTGTGTATGTAGTGTAAATATTTCACATCCAATTGTTCTTCACATAATAGAAAAAGTTCTATTATTTATATATATATATATATATATATATATATATATATATATAGTACAATAGAGAGCACTCTCACTTCCAAAGTCCATCAGTGACAGGGTGCCAGCAGGTATGTATACAGGATGAAGGAAGGCACTCACTGGTCTTTTAATCAAAAAAAGAGTTTAATCAAGCGTGACGTTTCGGGGACACACTCCCCTTCCTCAGACAAAAAGCTTTTTGTCTGAGGAAGGGGAGTGCGTCCCCGAAACGTCACGCTTGATTAAACTCTTTTTTTGATTAAAAGACCAGTGAGTGTCTTCCTTCATCCTATATATATATATATATATATATATATATATATATATATATATATTAATGTTTATAGCTATACCTATATATAATCATATAGTTATACAAGTATAGATATATATTTTACCAAAAAAAATCATGAGATATATAGATGCCGTCAACTGCAAATACGCTGGAATTCCGCAGCGTAATTGTAACGAGCCTGATTCGCCCTATTTATCAAAGCCTACAGACCGGCAAAAGTTGAAATTTGTGACGTAACATACGATCCGCCGGTCTCAGTCTGACACAGATTGATGCTTACATCATTACAGATGTTCCGAATACAAATTTTGCACTATCTTACAACTTTTGCAAGTTATCAAACTTCTAACAGGTACGCTCGCCACTATTTCAGCCCAGCGTACCTGTTTTTCAATCCACCACCCTGGAGGTCACATATGCCATAGGAATCAATGGGAGTCTGAAAGCAGCGAAAGCTTATGTTCGATGCTGCCAGATATCCCATTGATTTCTATGGTAACGTTTACACCTAAAACCCTAACATAAGCCCCGAGTCTAAACACCCCTAATCTGCCGCCCGACATCGCCGCCACCTACATAATGTTATTAACCCCTATTGCGCCGCTCCTGAAGCCCACCGCAACTAAATAAAGTTAATAACCCCTATTCCGCTGCTCCTGGACCCCGCCACAACTAAATACATGTATAAGCCCCTAAACCCCTGGCCTCCCACATCACTACCACTTACTAAACCTATTAACCCCTAAACCGCCAGCCCCCCACATTGCCATAAACTAAATTAAGCTTTTAACCCCTAAACCTAACAACCCGCTAACTTTACATTAAATATTAACTCATCCCTATTTTATAATAAATTTAAACTTACCTTTAGAATTAAAATAAACTATATTAAACTATTAATTAACCTACCCTAACTATTATACTAAAATTACATTAAACTATATTAAACTATTAATTAATCTACCCTACCTATTATACTAAAATTACATTAAATTACATTAAACTATATTAAACTTTTCATTAACCTACCCTATTATACTAAAATTACATTAAACTAACAATTAAAATAACTATATTACATATTTAAACACCTAACCCTACTCAAATTATTTAAATCTACTATTAAATAATACTAAGTTAAAAAAAACTAACAACTAAGTTACACAAAATAAAAAACACTAAGTTACACAAAATAAAAAATAAATTATCAAATATTTAAACTAATTACACCTAATCAAATAGCCCTATCAAAATAAAAAGCCCCCCCAAATTAAAAAAAAACCTAACCTACAATAAACTACCAATGGCCCTTAAAAGGGCCTTTTGCGGGGCATTGCCCCAAAGAAATCAGCTCTTTTACCTGTAAAAAAAACAAATACAAATACCCCCCCCAACAAAACCCACCACCCACACAACCAACCCCCCAAATAAAATCCTATCTAAAAAACCTAAGCTCCCCATTGCCCTGAAAAGGGCATTTGGATGGGCATTGCCCTTAAAAGGGCATTTAGCTATTTTTCCGCCCAAAGTCCCTAACCTAAAATTAAAACCCACCCAAAAAATCCTTAATAAAACCTAACACTAACCCCCGAAGATCCACTTACAGTTTTTGATGACCCGACATCCATCCTCAACGAAGTGGCAGAAGTCCTCAGCAAAGCCGGCAGAAGTCTTCATCCAAGCTGGCCAAAGTCTTCATCCAAGCCGGCAGAAGTCTTCATCCAGACGGCATCTTCTATCTTCATCCATCCGGCGCGGAGTGGCTCCATCTTCAAGACATCTGGCGCAGAGCGTCCTCTTCTTCCAACGTCTTCTGAAGAATGACGTTTCCCATTAAATGATGTCATCCAAGATGGCGTCCCTTACATTCGGATTGGCTGAAAGAATTCTATCAGCCAATCGGAATTAAGGTGGACAAAATCCTATTGGCTGTTGCAATCAGCCAATAGGATTGAGCTTTCATCCTATTGGCTGATCCAATCAGCCAATAGGATTGAGCTTGCATTCTATTGGCTGATTGGAATAAAAAAAAAACATATTACTATAAGTATACTCAACCGCCTCCATGTAAACATTTTTTTTTATAGGTGCATGGTGCAGCCAATAGCATGCACACCACCTGCTCTATGTAAGTTTATGGAAGCATGGTCTTATGCTTGACTTCTGCCATCAGGTTGGATCTCAGCTGCAACTGCGCACCACCATCCTATTGGTTGTAGCACCCTCCTGTCAAAAAATAATGCAGGATTAGAGTACTTTTTAAATCATAACTTATGCTTTTTACAACCTTCACATACTCTGGGATTATATAGATGGATGCAATATACTAAACTAAGAAATATAAAATAACTGACTTAACCATCAATTTAAGGCCCAGGGACCACAATGTTCATGTTATCTGTCTCCTCTGCAAACTGAGTACTATACTGAGCAAGTATACTTGTAGTAATATCTATTGTAGCTTTCCTGTGCAGTGTGCACTTCTTAAAAAAAAATCACACTATGTGCAATTTATATATATTCAAAAATGGTGTTGCACTCCCAGACACTCTATAAAAACAAAATATTTATTTAGATATATTTAAAATCCATTACACATGGAGGGCCTCTGTTTTGTTTTATGCTTTTCACACTGGATAGCACTTGATCATAGACATACAACCATGAAAACACACCTAATATTTAAAGGACAAATGGACCAATCAGCACACGGATGCAATACACACCACTTAATATACTTGAAAACTTAATTTCAATACATGCATAATTGTATCCATTAGCCCCCCAATCCACTATTAAAAATAAACATCAAATATTAAAAATATGATGTGAACAATGAATTCTCAGAGTGTATTATAGTTCATTACTATTTGATACACATTCGCATAAATATAGCAAAGCTACCAATTAGAGAAATCGAGTCTACATCTAAATCTGAGTAAAGAAGGTGAATATTGCAGAGCTAGAATGAAAATTGTCAATGATAATTTTCATAAATATCCCATTTCAGATTCATGCCTAGAAGAGATTTGGTGTTTATTGTAAGAATGCAAAACAATTCTCTTTTCTGTAACAATTTAAACCTATCACCCCCTCTCACTGGTCTTTTTACTATCTATATGATGTGGGCATTTAAAAAAGGTTTATTAACCCCTTCCTGTCTGGACTTATTTGTCTACATTGAAACAAAGTTCAAATGTAAACAAATACGTTAAAAAGTGAAATCACAGGGGACGGAGCCGGCCAGCGTCCATCATGACCGCATAGTACCTTGCTCCGGATTGAAGAGCACATTCCGTGGCAAATATCCGAGAGGACAGAACCCAAATTGAGGTGAAAACACTGCAATCCACCTTATGGCGTCCGGAGGTATCGAGTGATACCAGGCAACTTGAGTAAAGGCGACAGTTCACACTGGATTGACCGTGGACCAGGCCGCAAGCCTAAATGCGCACTTACTAAAGGGTCACAGCTGACAACTTCTCTTGGAGTTTCCCGGGTCCCACAAAGCAGGCGATCAGGTACAGATATCTTACTCCACTACACTTTGGCTGGGTACTCATAGACACAAAGGACATACCACACTGTTAATAAAGACAGGCTTACAAAACGCACTCAGAAGCTGCAGCAGTGACAACATTGACCTAGCTCCACAGAAGTACATACTCTTCTGAGACAATGTTGAGACCCTGAAACAAAGCTACAATCAACTGTACACAACTGAATTTTGCTCTCATAAAATGAAAATAGCTTCAAAGCAAAGCTGAACTCACAGATTTATTACTGAGCCCAACATGAAAACCACAAGCATCAAATAAGCTCCACAACTAGCCTAACTACAGTAAATGAACTTTCTTTGTGCAAGAGTCCAAGACATGAAAGTACAATCTTCATAAATGCTTAACTGCACTAACAAACCAACAAATATAACTATAACAGGTTGATATCTCTCATTGTAGATCCCAGATATCAGCCTATTTATAAAGGAACATAATCTGACATCTCTGTTGATATTCTGAGGCCTACTGCAGCAATAAAAGACCTAACATGTGACACTGACCTTTAGAAGAAACCACAGGTTTGAAGCAATTAATTCCTCCTTATCAACATATAAGAGTACCTAAATGGCAACAAGATGCACACCACGGCCCTACAAATCTAACAAAGGCCGTGCAACATCTAGTTCCAAAATGAATAACTTCTTTATAGTGCTAGAATCCTCAGTAGCAGATACCGAAAACTCACAAGACCCTGAAAATGTCCAACCAGACACAGATTCCTCTACCCCCTTACAAAAGCAGATCTCCACAACCTGCCGACCAAAGCTGACTTCACTACTTTCCTCACCCAAGTGGGTAAACTCATCAAGGACAGAAGCGAAAAAGGACTTATCTGACCTGGGGCAGAGAGTGATACAAATTGAGAAGTATATGGAACAATACAACAATGATGTTGATCTCCAAAATCGAACCCTGCATGTCCATGATACCATTATACATCAACTCCAAACCCAAGTGAAGGATTTGGATAATAGAGGGCGTTGCCAAAATTTTAGGATCAGGGGAATATCAGAGAAAATCATAACATCTCAAATTCCATAACATCTGCAACAGCTGTTCCAGTTTTTTCTACAAGAAGAAACATCAACAATACCAATGGAAAGAGCACATCGGGCTCTACGCCCTAAACCACTAGATGACAAACCACCTAGGGACATAATTATAGGATTTCAAAGCTTTAAAGACAAAGACAGAATAATGATGGCCTCACGAAAGCTACGTCAAATCTCCTTCGAAAGAGACACTATACAAGTGTTTGCCAATCTAAGCACCATCACCTTGGCAAAGCATAGAGAAGCTAAGTATCTGACTAACCACTTACAAGACTTGAAGATACCTTATTGGTGGGGTTTTCCATTTTGCCTTAAGGCGCTACATGAATCACAGATCATCACCTACAGCACGCCAGACGACCAATTTTGTAAACGTCTAAACATTCCAACTCCAACAATACCCTATACAAAGTCAGACACTTCATGGGATGATATCACATCATCTCCTCCACCAAAGCAGCAGAGAACAAATTGGATAAAATTGACAAAAAAAAAGGCAGCAAGAGTATGCAAAAAAACAACTATACAGATGAAGACCCCACCTGAACTCATTCCACACACTGAAATTTAAGGACACTCATAGAACCACCATTTGGTGAAGTATATCACTCTCTGTTATGAACCCATTTAATATGTAGTTATTTCCATGCCCAATCCCAACGAGTAGCACCCCTACTTTTAGGAGACTAAGTCAAAAGCAGTTATCACCCTACCAACCACATTAATCTGTCCTCATGAACATTACTAAAATGTTGACTATTCCAGAAGGAATATGCTCATCATAGTGAACCCACTAAGTCATTATGGTCCCCCCACACCTGTTGAAATACTGTTCTAAGTATTGTAAATTGTTTTGTTTGTTGTTTAACTGTTTTGTTATTGATTTTTGGCTGTTTTTTTTATTCTCACATGTTTTATCTCCATGCATCTGTAGATATCAACCTACAAGATCCTCCCCATTCCCACCTCTCCTATCCTCCCCCTTGCCTCCTTCCTGTTAAACAAGACAGAACTATAAGTCTACAACACCATCCATCTAAAACCAGGTACCTTCACTGCCCTACACTGCAATGCCACTTGGTTGATGTACCAAATAGGCACAAACATTCACTAGAATTTATACTTCATTGCATGGTTTACTATCTATTGAACCCACTTTATTCCATTAAAACTCACTTTAAACAACTTAGCCAAAACACTACCCATACCTTCACCTATGGCTTCCCCTGAAAAATTATTCATTACCCAAAACATAAAAGGCCTTAATTCTCCCACAAAGAGATCTTTAGCCTTAAACTGGTTCCACAATAATAAAGGAGACATAATCTTCCTTCAGCAAACACATTTTTGTAAGCAATTAGAACCAAAATTTACGTCCAGACATTTCCAAGTAGGATATTTCAACTCGAATACTACCAAATAGAATAGAGTAGGGATCCTTTTTAGCCACAATACCCTCTTTCAGGTCCTCCACAATTATACTGACAGTGAGGGTATATATATAATACTTGTAGGCACCTTATTGTCAGGGTGCCAGGAATCAGACTGAGACGAGAAGTGCAAAAATAATCACACCTTTATTAATAGCAAAAAATAATAAAAAGTCCACAAGTCAAATAACAAGCCAGGAGCCAAAACCAGAGCTGGTAGTCAGACGAGCCAAGTCAGGAGCCAAAGCGAATAGTCAGACGAGCCGGAATCAGGAACAAGGAAAACAGCAGAGTCAGGAACAAGCCAGGGATCAGGAACCAGGAAGGACGTCAGGCAGCCAGGTAATACACAGGAACTCTCACAAACAGGTCTGAGACAACGCAAAGGCAAAGCATACTGAACAGAGGCCCATTAAATAATAAGTGATGACATCACAATTCTGAGACTGCATCCTGTCTCACATGGATGATGTACATCAGTCTGGCCATAAAAGGAAGTGCAGGAAGTGAGCAGCATCCCCCACAATGCACCAAGTCAGGAAGAGAGGTGAGTAAAATGGCTGTCAGCAGCACATGGCAAACACAACAGGGAAAAACCCTGACACTTATATAGCCGTAATATCACATTAGTAAATATTTACGCCCCAAATACAGGACAGGCACGTTTTTTTAAAAAAAGTAGTCAAGGAACTATTGGTAATAACACAAGGCACTGTGATTTTAGCAGGTGACTGTAATGTAGCTATAGAGCCAATCCTAGACTACTCCAATAGGAAAAGCACAATACCTAGAAGCCCCTTGGGGGACATAACAGGCACCCTACATGATGCAACTCTCTTTGACATTTGGAGGATCCAACATCCCATTTTATTCTAACCCACAAAAATCCTACTCAATAATAGACCACATCTTTATAGACCAAAAGAGTATACCACTAGCAAACAATTCAGAGATTTTACCAACCCCTTGGTTGGACCACTCATGGTAACAATGTCCATGGCCTGGCATGACAAACCCCTCACAGATTTCCATTGGCGTCTAGACAAAACACTTCTCCTACAACCCCAGACAATAGACAAAATTTCACGCACCCTCACTGATTATTTTCAACATAATGCGATTCCCTCTTCACCCCCTAACCTGGTATGGGAGGCTCATAAAGCAGTAGTTTAAGGGGAATTTATAAAACAGAAATCGATATTAATAAAAAATTATAATCAACGCTACCATCTACTACTACAGCTCCGTAACTTAGAATACACACATATGCAAAAACCTGATGACCCTCAGTATACACTACAACTATCCCATATGAGACGAGAACTGAATGATTTAATAAATAAAGAAGCCCAAAATATAGCCCATAAGCTATATTTTACATAGGGAAATAAAGCTGGATCCCTTTTAGCTAGAGCCCTTAAAACACATACGAACAATGCTTTCATTTGCAGATTATCCCATCCCCCCAATAGCACAGACTACATATATGACAGTAGATCAATCGCGAATGCCTTTAGCAACTTTTACCAAAACCTTTATAATATCCCCCATACAATACATTCTACTAATCAGGAGGCGATAGATCAATACATATGCAACTCTATCATTTAAAGAGAAATAGACTGCTCAGTCTTAAATGCTGTAATATGTATAAAGTGAAAGTTCAGAGGTGAAACCGACTCTATCCAAGAGTCCCACTAATGCGGATGTCACCTAAACACTGTAAAATATCCAAGTGAAATAGATCAAAAAAGAGGACTCACCCGATTGTAACCCTCTCGGTGCGGTATTGATTCCTTGTATCGTTTTGCAGGTATTCAGAGCAAACATGTATCCACCGGGCATTAGTATGCATACAGGGCTTTAATCCAGGGCCTCACAGAATATCAGTGTAATTCCGGTCTGGCTGCTAATACTAACACTGTTGCTGGGGGCTCTCCATACCCCTATATAGGCAAAGTCACAAATAGAAACAGGTATCGCAA